>NW_004567136.1:2818374-2839514 GCF_000260355.1 Condylura cristata | reverse complement strand
TAAATAAATAAAAATAAATAAATAAATAAAATAAAAATTTAAAAAATAAATAAATAAAATTAAATAAATAAAATAAAAAATATAAAAAAATAATAAAAAAAAGAAAAAAAAAGAAGAAAAACATGTCCAGGTTCTGCTGACTGTACATGCTCACCCAGTGTGGCCGAATCCCCTCACCCCTTGCCCTCGTGTGTCTGCCCAGACCACTTTCTGAGGATGCCAAGTCACTCCCACTTTGCAGGGGCAAGGCCATGCGAGCAGCAGAGGGGAGGGCTGGGGGAGCCCAGGCAAGGGGTACCCCTCATGCTACTCACCAGAGGCTATGGCCTCTCCTGTGGCTGCAGGCCACCCCTCCCCCCACAACATGTCTGGGAGCTGAGCCCAGTGCTGCCAATGGCCTGTGAGCAGACCCGCTGGATCCATCCCCAACCTGCACACCATAAGACACCCCCTTCTTAATTACTTTCCCTTGCACAAATTTCATATTCCCTTGCCCTGGCCCCAGTCCTGAGTCCTGAGCTCAGAACAACGCCTTCAATGTGCAACTCCTTTCTCAAATTCACCTGTGCTGCAGCCTGTGCCTAGGGGCCTGCGAGCCACACCTCACCTGTCCCACCCCAGCTGAGTCCCCGGGGACTGGCCAGCCCCTGGGCAAGTGGGCTCACTCACTCCGACCACCTGCGCTGAGGTCCGGTCTGACACCCTGATACCTGTTAACTCATGTTAACATCTGAAGTCTTACCCCAAGAATTCTGACCTCAAATGAAACGATGCGCATGGTCTGGCTCCCATCTCTATCTTCCCAGTGCCTCCAAGGACCCCGGTCACCACGAGAGCAGAGACACAGGAGGGACACTCACTCCATCATGGACGCCTCCTTGGTCTCCAGGATGTGGTCAGTCAGGATCCACGGCATGGACATCTCAATGGGGAACTGGATCCTCCTGCCCATCGTCAGCTCCAGGAAGAACTCGCGGAACCACAGCTGTGAAAGGTCACAGCACTGCTGCAGCGTTTCTTGAAGGATTCAAAGGACACCAAGTCAACCTTCCGCAAGCACGCAGGACGCGACAGGGTGGCTGATGGGGCCCCGTGCCCGGCCCCAGTGCCCTCGCTCTCAGCCCTGAGCCAGGCGGGAGGTGACGTGAGAGAGAGGGGTCCCAGGCGGGACGAGATGCCACGGCGTGGCTGCTGACAAAGGAGCAGATGGCCTCGACCTGCCCCGCAGACAGGGCACTGGCATGACATTCCCGCCCACCGGTGGGCTCTCACCAACCCCCTGAGCTTCTTGGTGGAATTGGGAGGAAAAAAATCTCCTTTTAAAAGGAGCATGAAAACACTACTTAGGATAAAGACGCAGCGTTACATGAATACTCAGTGCAAGTCTATTTAGTGCAAAATTGAGACAGAGTCTTAGAAAAGGTTTCCACTCTTGCAGAAGGCAAAACAAAAGCCTCAATGTGTACTCAGACCTGCAGCCGCCCAGCCAGGACAGGGCCCTGCTCTGGCACGAGGCAGTGGCACAGGAATAAGTGTGCTGACTCCTTGATGGCACAGGCATCCACGCGACTCCCTGGCCGAGGTGACAGGCATCCCCCAGGACGACTGCCAGCGTCCGGTCACCTACCACCTTCCACCCATGCCTGGGGGCCCGTATTCATCACTGTGTGGCTCACCAGCTAGGCCACGATTACGTTTGCCTGTATTTCTGACCCTGGGGATCACAAGACTTTGTATTCATGTTGCAGGGCCAGCCACCGAGCCACAGACCTCACCCTGCTACAGGCCTCGCCACGGGAGGGAGCCTGTGGCTGGCCGTGCATTTAAAGCGACAGGTGAGGGGATACCACAAAGGTTACAACACAGGTCACCGTCTGGGTGCAGGAGGGGACCAGAGCGGGGGTAGGTCAGGCAGGTGGAAGCGTTCTGGATGGTGTTAGCAGTGTTAGAACATGCTGGGCCGGACGCTGGTCAGCAGTGTCTCTTACCACTGAAATTTATCAAGTGGGTGTAGAAGAATGACTCTCGATGGAATTTTTCTATGTCCAATATGGTGGGCCCCTCAAGGCTACTTCTCAAGGTTTTCTTGGAACCACTTTTGTCTGCAATGAGGGACTCTAGCATGGTTCTCACCATGTAAAGCTGCATTATCCAGGGAGAATATTTGTGGAGGAGAAAATACACACGGTACATTAGTCATGCCAAACTCCCACTGACCACCTGAGAAGGACAGCTCCGCTGCACTCTGCCTGGAGCCGGCCTGGGGGGCAGCCCCGGGCCAAGCCGTCTCCAACACGGGGGGGGGGGCTAGGCGCTCAGCTAAGCTACGGCTGCCTGGGAGGAAGAGCTGGTTGAGGAGAGTTCGCCTCCGTGCCGGAAAGGTCAACAAGAAAAACAAACAATGTCTTACCACCAAAGGTTAAAAGAGGCGGATAGATGTAGGACTGCCTCAGAAACGCGTGTACCACATGCAAGAGCCTCTCCATGCCTAGAGACTTGAGCTGCCTGAGCAGCTCGGCAGAGCTCAGAGACTCGGCCATGGTGCGCACCAGGTACAGCTAGACACAGACAGACGGGAGAGGCGGAGAGAGCGTTAGTCACAAACACGCACGACACAGGGCTGGGGCCGCACACGGGACCCACGAGACGCAGGGTGGGGAGGGCAGGCGAGGGGACAGACCCAGGAGGGCCTCGAGGCCCGCCCCGGACTCGGCCAGGGTTGTGTTAGAGCCAGCATGCGCTCTGCTGTTAATTCTCCAAAAGGCTGGCAGAGAGATTCTCAGCGCCTCCAGCAGAGAGACGAGGAGTCGTCCCAGGTCCCGAGACGGGAGGACGGCAGAGAGGCATATTAAATGGGGGGAAGAGTCGGGGGGCTGAGCATGCCGGGGAGAGAACATCTTAAGACCAGGGAAGCACGAAAGCAACGCTGTATTATTTCCAAACGCCTTCTCTTTAGTGATGATCAGTACTAGGCCCCAAATAAATGTGATTGTACATTTAAACACCTATCAGATAACAGTGTAAATACAGACACAATTTCACCCACATTTTGAGAACGGGAGGTGAAATGCTGTCAAATTAAGTTCTGCCTACAAGAGGCCAGTAGGAGAATTCCAGATTCCGCAGGGAGAGAACCAGAGAGCAGGAAGACACAGGCAATACGTGGTCTGCTCTGACAGACAGCGGAGACCGCATTTTACTCCCACGCCAGCTTACTGCCCTCCCAGTTCAGAGTCAGCCTGCTCGGGGTGTTGGGGCAGGCAGGGAGCAGGGGGGACGAGAACCTGTGTGCTGGAGGGTCCCACGGCTCGCCGGGGCACTTTAATGTCAAAGCCACTCTTGGGGTCCTTCTCGCCACGCAGGGCTGGGTCGTTGAAGGGCTCGTGACCCGTCTCCCAGTCACACACGGTCTTCCTGATGGCCTGCAAGACACTGAACAGCCCAGTCCATGTACGAGCCAGGCCCAGGACATGAACAGAACTGTATTTCCTGGCCTAGCAGTCAAGTGACTCACAAAACCCTCTTGGGATAGGGGTGTGGGGGGTGTGGGGAGGTGGAGTAATAGACCAATTCAATTCAATGTGAAATTTAAATTACGAATTGCTCTCTTGGGAACCTAGCGATCTGATGTAGTTGCAGCTTGCATCAGCCAGAAGTGAAGTTTTATTTCCTGAACATGGACTCATGGTAGGATAGGGAGAGCACAGACCACAGTATCCACCCAGGCAGAGGAGACTGGACTTCTGTGCAGCTGATCCCCCATTTTCTTTTTTAAATTTATTTATGCATAAAGAACTGGGGGTGGCCCTCCCTGGTGGCGCAGCGGGTTAAAGCACTGCACTAAGAAGCTAAAGCCACTTCCGCATGAGTTCGATTCCCGCCTGCCCCGGAGGAGATCCACATGGCGAGGCAGACCTCTCCTGACCCGCCCGCTGCTCCCCTCAGCAGTGTACTTCGTCGATCTGCCTGTTCTGCTCCCTGCTCTGTCTCTGGTGAATCCTCTCACCCTCCGCATCTCTGGCCTGTACCCCAGTTCTGTACAAATAAATAAATCTTTAAAAAAAAAAAAAAAGAACTGGGGGTACAGGCCAGAGGTACAGGGGCGGTCAAAGGATTCACTAGAGACAGAGTGGGGAGCAGAACAGGCAGACTGACAAAGTACACCACTGAGCAGGAGGGAGACAGGAGAGGTCTGCTGCGCCCTGTGGGTCAGCTCCCTATTGAACTTCTGCTGAAGCAGCTGTGGTGAGCTTTGTAATGCTATGCTTTAACTCGCTGCACCACCAGGGAGGGCTCTGATCCCCCTTTTTGAACAGGAACATGAAGTCCCCACCAGGGTTCCATGTGTGGAGAAACCCATGGGTTCCACACTGAGGCAGCTGTGCCCCTACACCAGCCCTGTTCACACAGGAGGAAGGTTCTAATTAAGACGTAAGTTACTTCCAGCCGGCAGTGCACACTTCACATGCAGTGGGGGGCTTCTATTATCAAACGGGAAGCATAATTTACAACATTCTCCACTAAGGCCTAGAGGTGAACTGGTTAAGTAATTTATCAATGCTCAATTTCATACCACACAGGTGAGAAATAAATCAATTATAAAGCATCAAAATAAATATAATAACTTTGCAGGGTTCTGTGAGCTTCACTTTCCATAGATGTCTTTGAAAGACAACTTTATCTAAAAGGCTGAATAATAAGAGAACAGGAGCTCAAGAGCACACTGGATTCTCTGCAATATCTAGGTCATATTTGATCAGTCTGTAGACAGGCCAAAAGGAACAGAAGCAGAGATGCTGCAGATGGTACTCTGTATGGGATGCTGGGCCAGCTGCAGTCGCCAGGCCTGAGACACCCTCCCTCTGCCTGAGAGAAACACAGCACAGCCCAGGGGTGCAGTCTGTGCAGACAGACACTCTGCTGCTGATGTGCCGCACGCTGACATTAACAAGTGGAACCCTCTGCCCTGCGTGTGGAAGTTCACCAAGTGGTTGTCTTGCCTTCAGGCTGAAGACAAATGCACTGAAGTGTTTATGAAATTGTGACTGTTTAAGCCTAAGCTGACCCTACAGCTTTGCGTGCAGAGTGACAGAAGGTGCGTGCACGGGAGCTGACCTCTGGATGACGTTCTTCTTCTTCTTGATGGCCTGCCGGAGCGGCTCCCTAAGGGTGACCTGGGAGAAGTCCTGCAGTGCGGCATAGACGGTGTGCCTGATGGCATGGTTGAACACGCTCTCCATCCTGCCCATCAACACCTGCAAGCCCTTGATCATGGCGATCACCTGCAGGAACACATGACTTTCAGCGCGCCAGAGGGCGACAGGAGATGGCTCGTTTTGATGTGTCTCACGTGGCAGGGCCTCTGCCTCCCTCTGTGCACAGAGCCTCTTTGCACTCTGCCACTGCAGAAGCTGCCCTTGAGCGCTTCCTAAGAACAAGTTGGTCAGTCCGGCCAGTAGTTCAGCATGGAGGGCAAAGCCTGATCAGCTGCTCTGGCAGCCAACGGGGCCTTGCGTTTGTAACAAGCTCCAGATTATCCATGAGGGCACATCCTCTTGCAAGGGACTTTTGAAATGAAGGGGAAGCGAAGGTGGAAGAGTTTGAGGAGAAAGAAGATGGGGGGAGGAGGAAGAAGAGGATGAATAGAAGAACTGAGAGGGAGGAAGGGAGAATGAGAGAGAAGGAGAGAAGATAGGAGAAAGAAGGGAAAAATGATTCAAGAAAGCAAATGTGTAATTAGGTGAAGAAGAGAAACTGCAAGTTTCTGTAACCCAAATTCCACCCACTAAACAATATCATGCAAATTAACGTGCATAAAAGACCTAGATGATGCCCACTAACTATAGTCCCCTCTACGATGGCATCAGGGACCACACAGCCCTCACTGCACTCATATTTTCTGTATTTTTTAGTTCCTCTGGGGACTAGTTTGATGACTACTGCTTTTCCATGAAAGGGGAAAAAAGGGAAATACCTACCAGGAAAAAATGTGAATTCCCCAATTCACATTCAACTGACTTCAATTTGAGTAAAAATGAAAATATTGCAGTCTAATGTACAGGATGTATGGAAAGGTGATTTCTGATGCATATATTAAAAGACTTTTAAAAGGCCGAAAAGAAATAGCCCAAAGTTCTAAAAAGAACAGCAGCAACATAAGTCCCTCTACCAGCAAAGTAGAGGAACATGTCTAAACGCAAAATTATCACAATAGGAGACAATATTACCCAGGAGACCAACCAAAGTTGTCTTAAAAATAAATAATAAAATTGAAAAATATTCAGCAAGATGGATCAAGATAAGAAGAGAAGGTAAGAATTGGCAGTGTTTGTGAATGAAAAGGGGGACATTACCACACACTTTACAGATGAATGGAATACAATGAAGAATCCAGAAATAAACCCTCACATCGACAGACAGATGATGTGAAACTGCCTTTCAACAAGTAGCCCTGGGACAGCTGAGCATCCACCTACAAAAGAGTGACATCGGATTCCTGTGCAGGAAAGGATTTTCAAACCCTACACATTCCCCTGAAAGTCCTGTCTTCAAACCTGGCCCGTGGTTGTCTCCTAGGTACTCTGAGCCCCTGGAATATTCTGCTGACGAGAGTACGTGTATGTGCCGAGGCTCTGATCTACCGTGCACTGGTGTCACCAGACAGAAATGTCAGCAGTGTAATTTATGGGGACTACCTGTTTTTGCCCTGGATTTTGAGGTCAACCAAGCGCTGCATGTCCCCATTACTGACCCCCAGTAAAACCCTGAACTCCAAGGCGTGGGAGAGCCTTCCCAGCTGGCACACCGTCTAAACTGTCATCCACTCTTGCGGGGACAATTAAGCACATAGAGGACACACAGAGTTTGCACCTGGTTCCTCCTGAACTTCATCCATGTGCCTTTTCCTTTCCTTGATTTTGACCCATTTCCTTTTACTGCAATGACACAAAACTGAGTAGAGAGAAGCTACTTAGTCTAGTGGGATCTTTTAGTAAATCAAGGGGTCTTGGAGATCCCTCATACAACCCCACCACTCACTATATTAAAACAATCAGATCATTACCAACCATATATTAAGTTGTAAGAGGGAAAACTATAAAACTCTTGAAAGAAAATAGGAGTATATTTGTGAACTAATTTTGACAACCATTTCTTTAGCTATGACAGAAAAGCATAAACAACCAAGAATAGATAAAATGATCTTTATCAAGAGTAAAGATCTTCAAGCTTCAAAAGAACTCATTAAGAAAGTGGAAAATTAGGCTGTGGAGAAAAAGCAACCCCTCTACCCCATTGGTAGACGTATACAGAGTACAGCCTGTACAAAAACACTGACTATCCCCAACATGCACAACAGCCAAGACACAAAACCCACCTAAGCGCTCATTGGCAGATGACTGGATGAAGACTGTGCCCAGTCTTCACAAATGAGCTAAAAACAAAAAGATGGAATCTCTCCAAGTGTGACATGAATGAACCTTAAGGGGACTGAAGTCAGGGAGAAAGAGAAGGGCAAATGCTACATGAGTTCACGCATATGGAGTAAGAGGAAAGAAATGAAAACTCAAAAACAAATCCTCAGATTCTGAACAGAACGGTGGTTACCAGAGGGAAAAGGCCTTGGGGGGAAAGAGAAACTGTTGGAGGGGTGGAATGGCGGGTGGGAACAGCGAGTCAGTGACTCACTCAGCAGCCGGACACACCCAGGTCCTCTCCCCCCAGGCTGTCTCCTTCTACTTGGGTGCCCAGACCCCGAGCCACTCCCCCAAACGGCTCCCTGCTCCCAGAGACTCATATCAACCTTCCCTTGGGGGCAGCTGTCAACTCAGAGTAGGGTCCCCCTTAATATCATTCCCCGCTTGCACAACTGTGATGAAAGCAAAGGCAGCCTGAGGCTGGCATCAAGGGAGGAAGGAAAGTAGACCAACTGCACCTCCACCAGGGCGAACTTCTCCTCACTGGTATAGTTGTAGCGGGTGGCACGCTCGTACTCCTCCGCATTGTCCGGGCAGTCCTTGTTGGAGTACTTGTCCGTGGGGTGCACGAGTTTCCATGAGTACTGGTGTCGGCAGAAAGGCGAGACGTCACACCTCAGGCAGCACTTAACTGCCGACTTGATGGATGTAACTACCCCCTGCTGCCCGCCACAGCACACACACTCGCGCAGGCACACCCAGACGCACATAGCTGCACCCTGCGCACAGGCGTGCCTGCGGATATCCACGCTCACAAGTACACAGTGAGTGTGCACACACATACTCAATCATGCATGCTTGACTCACACACACGCGCGCACGCGCACACATGCATGCTTGACTCACACACACGCGCGCACACACACATGCATGCTTGACTCACACACACACACACACACACACACACACGCTTCCGTCATACATACCACAAAATCCACCTCCCTAAAATGGAAAAGGATTCTGGCCACATGATTTCAGGTTTAGGAAATACATCAGTTAAAATGGCCTGGATATTTTACATTATATGGTTAAGGTCCTTGACATTTCACCAATATTTAAAAAAAAAAATTAGCTTTTCAGATGACCATGGACTGGGCCAATTTAATAATTTTTATCTGATCAAAACAAATGATACTAGGGAAAGGTGATTTACAGGATCTGTACCTACCAAAATCTATTTATAGGATTTATAGGAATGCAAATCAACAGCTATTTTGCCAATGTTAAAAAAGAAACCAATGGTTGAAACTCTGGAATTTCCGGAGAAATATTTTTTTAAATGAGAATTAAAAATCATTACAAGGGCTCTAATTTAATTCTATCAATATATTTAAAAGATGAGGCCCATGGTTATAACACACACAGATGAAATGTACTGAGTCATCATAGCAACATAAATTTACAGACAAAATTCTACTTAGGTCATCCACAGGTTTCTAGAAACTGTGACTTTCAGTGAAAGGGCCTAAAAGGAAATCTGGTCCTGAAGTAATGGCATTTCACTTAACGTTGGCATTTTTTTTCTCTCACAACATTATAAGGAAAAAACAATTTCCACGGAGAAGCGGGTATCGGGCACCTACCACTTCCATGACATGGGCACTCCACTGAGACAGGAGCTGCAGGCCTTGCAGTGCCAGGTCGAACAGCTTCCGGTACTCAGAGTCAGTCTTCTGAGCCTCCTGGCGGCCTGACCCCGTGACAACCTGAAGCAGGTCACAAACATTGAGGAGTCACCCTGTATCTAAAAAACCCCGCGATGTGCTTGCCCCCTAAGAATCTACACCAAAGGAACAACTGTCAGAATACTAAAACGATGTGGGAAGGACACACCCTCACGCAGCAAAAAGCTGATACACGCAGCACCCAGACTGTGGGTGTCCTGGGCCCCCAAGGCAGAAAACGGTCACAGCTTTAGAAATGAACACATCAAACATGCGCCTTGCATGTATCTGCTTATAGTAAACAATGAAAACTTAGCCTGAAATGTGGCCACCTAAGGACAGGAAGGCATAGGCTAAAGGGGATGGCACAGCCTTTCAGAACCTCACTGCTTAGACAGTCACTACAGAAGGTTGTATTAGGGGAAAAGAACAGTCCCCAAAACTCAAGAGCAAAATGAAACAATGATCCAAACTGGGCACTGAACTGGCATCAGTTACGCACAGAAAAACTAGGTAAAGTGCCTGACAGTTGGGTTTTCTGATTGTATTGTAAATCTGACGTTATGTTTTTGGTGTCGAGGCGTCGATCTCAAAGACAACAGATTCAGAACAACATACTGCCCGCTTTGTGACAGTCACCAGCTAAACGGGCTGAAGAACCAGGCCACCACCCCCACAAAGTTCCCCATTCAGAAGCTTGGGTTGACCGACGTAGCCGACTGTCCCTGTACCTGTCCTCCCTGTCACAAAACTTAATTTCCACTCTTAGGTTTGAAATTTGCTACTGAAGTGAACCCTCAAAACCCCAGGCAGCCTGAACTCAGCCCCAATAAAGGTACAGCCCAGCTCTGCTGTCCCTCCCGTTCTCTACTGGTGACCTCACTCTGTAGGTGGGAATCTCTGTGTACCCTCCACAAGCTCTAAGAAATAAGCCTTATTTTTTCCTGAAGACTCTTGATGGTTGTTGCAGAGGTGGATACCACAAATATTAGGAATTATAAGAGCTGTTCCAGTCCCTGCTCTGACCCCAGCTGGGGAAATGTCTGTGGAGGCTTCCGCACATGGAATGGTTTAATAAAAAAAAAATCAGTGGACTAAGAACACAAAACCACTTCAAGCTGCTTTGAAAAACAATGATTTAACATCCCTAGAAAATGAAGGACAAGATTATCCACAAAATCTGTCTTAGATTTTAGTAATTACATTGCTACTACAATATACATTATTTTATACAGTAAAATAATGTGGGAGATGCATCCACGATCCCCACTGAATCCCTGATCCTGTGGAAAGTACCTGTATTTTTCCCTATACATACATACCTATGAAAAAGTTTAGAGAGTAAGAAATTAATGACAATAATAAAACAGAACAATTATAAAAATATACCATAATAAAGGTCATAAGAATGTGGTGTTTCTCTTCTTCAAAATAAATTGTATGCATACTTTTTGGATTGCGGTTACTGTGAAGTAACGGAAACCACGGAAAGCAAAACCACACGTATGGGGGGACTATTGCATCATGATATACAACTATGTTGTTTCTAGTAACTATATCACTACTACAATACATAACATCTCACAATATAGAATTACATTGTTTTGAGTAATTATACTGCTATTAGCAGGGACAACATTATTATTTTTCAAACTGCTGAGGTTTTATTGAGGTATCAAGTCAAAGCATCCTGAAATCATTAAGAACTAGGAGATTTAGGAAGAAAAAAAAGGTAGAAACAAGCTGAAGCAGAGAGATTTTAAAACAGTATTTAATGTAGACAACGCATACAAAAAGCAAAGGAATCCAGCTTTGACCCTGCCTCCAAGAGAAACAAACTGCAGCTGTTCTAGTATTCCAGACTGCGGCAGCCCTAACCTCAGGTCATCTCCCTGCCGGACCCTTTAAATCTCCCTCTACCCTCACCCATGTGGGGACAAGCCTGTCCCACAGCCATGGACCAGATCATGACTTCTGTCCTTGAGTAGCCACCTTTCCTGACTATATTACAGGCTGATCATTTCTCGGTAGATGCTACTCAAGAGTCCCGAAGCACTGGCTGCTACATTCTGAGCCTGACCTCACTGCTTTGCCCACCAGGATTTGAGGAGGGAAGTTCTATTGCTCCCCAATGCTCAGACCCCCTTCCATCCACCCATCATGAGCAGTGCTGGCTGAGCCATGTTTGACAGGGTGTGACCCACTCAAATGAGGATATAGCAAGCCTGACTACAAAGAGGGAAGGAATTAAAAAGATCCACAGCCAAGAAAACAGCATGTCTGCTTATGCCTAACTCTAGACCTTTCTCTGGATGCCAGCTGTCACACTGACCCCAAGGTTTAGGCAGCCTCTGAACTGGGGACATCCTTATAGATACAAAAGGCCATGAGTCAGTGTCACACTCTTCTCTCAGAGCCTCTGCACCTCTCCTAACAGCTTGGAACCATGGAACTGGACTAGGCGATACCACATAATTCATGACCTTTTCCTCAATCCTTTCTTTTGGGATCCTAGTATTTTTCTGAAAAAAAGATGCTCTGGGAACGAAAACAATGCTAATCCCACTACCTTATTCAATATAAGGAGGAATTTTTAAGTATTTGACAATAAAATGTTTTCAAAGTGAGAGAAGTTAACTTTTCAGTGCAGAGAAAACAGGGCCCCTCTGTCCTGGGGGTCTTGAGTTGTGGGGGGATGTGGGGTGTGGAGGGCTCACCTCACTGTTGCTGTATCGAGCCAGCTCTGAAATAAAGCGCATGTGGTCCTCCCGGATCTGGATCATCTGCTCGCAGATGTTGTACTGTGGGCTGCTGCCAGATGATGTGCACGTCCACCTAGGAGTGAGGGGGGTTGCGCACATTACCCGACAGCCCACACAACGTCACGCATCACAGCATGGTCCTGCGTGGTTACGGCTGTGTTGCTTAAGAGTCAAGTGTGCTAATTAACATTTGCTCTTTGTGAGCTATAGAGTCCTTACAGAGCTGTTGGCCAACTCTAACTGTGTCCGTACAAGGCCAGAAATGAAATCTGGGCCAAGTGTCTCTGTCACAGAATCATCATCATCTTTTCAAAAGGGAGACGGTTTTCAGCAACAGAAACCTGACCAGAGGCCAGGGCTCCAGCCTCAGGTGATAGCTTTGTAACCAACCACTGCAAGACACCTGCTCCCCGCCAGGCTGGTTGCTAAGCATCCTCCAGCTCACCAAGGGCTCAGAGAGCTTGCTTACACTTGCACATTCTTGACCTGCACTGTCCGAGAGAACTCTGGGATGATGGAAAAGGTCTGCTCAGTAGCCACTTAACACTACTGAGCATCTGAAATGTGGCTGCGCAACTAAGCAAATAATCTATATTTTTCAAATGAATTTCAGGGTAAATAGCCTATCAAGCCATCCTATCATGCTTTTACTTGCAGATGAGTGGCAATGTCAAAGGTGTTATCTCTAGATAAATCAGAAGTGTTTGAAAGAACACTGCAGAATACAGCTCACTCTCCTCCTACCGAGATTTATTTTCCTCGTAGTGGGCGCTGGTCTTGATGTATCTTGACAATTCTATTTGCATGTCCCCGAACAACGGAACCACCTGGAGCTGCTGCATTCAGAGAACAAAAGAAAAAAAAATAGGGTCATTATGTGTGTTCAACTACCAAATACATAATCACCAGAAGAATGAGTAATGCTAATAATTACTGTGGGCTGAATGCAATCCCTGCAAATCACTACTACAAAAATAAATAACCTCCACATTCATTTTAAGAAGAAAATGCAGATTAAGAACCAGCATTCACAAAGCCAATTCAAATATTATAATTAACCTAACTTGCTATAGACCCACGGTTGTAAAAAACGCGTGCGCGCGCGCACACACACACACACACACACACACAAACCCATTTCTATATACTAACAAACAACGAAAATAAAAATTGGCAATAGCATCAAAAAATTAAAAATGTATGACTAAATCTAACCAAATAGGTACAGGATCTCTGAACACAAATATTACCAGTAACTCTAGAGAATTTTTAAAGATCTTAGTGGATGGAGAAATATATCAGGTCCTCTAATGGAAGATTTGTTATTTTAAAAATATCAATGCTCCCTAAATTGAGCTATAGAGTTAATGGAATCTCAAATAATATTCCAAGAGGGGGAAAAAATTTCCCAGAAGAAATTTAGGCAGTATTTGTGTGCATGTGTGTAAATCAGCAAGTCAATTCTAAAATATATTTCAAAAGATGAAAGGACAATACCTAAGAAAATGATAAAGAATAAACTGGAAGACTTTCTGATAAGCAGACCGATACTATCAGAAATCTAAGACAATGTGACCCTGGAGCATGGGTGGAGCCCAGCAGAGCAGGACAGAGAACCTAAGACATACACACACACTTGCTTTATGACCTAGGCAACAGTGCAGGAGGATGGAGGTGGGGGTAGGGAGCACATGCTTTTTGCAGCAAAGGACATCCATGCCAGAGTTAAGTGCACACCTCTAATGTGGCAAACGGTACCCATGAATGTCAACTCCCTACCTCACACCACACCAGTTGCAGAAGGATTAAAGCTCTAGATGGAAAAAGAAACATGATGCTTCCAGAAGGTAACACAGAGGAAAAATCCCAGAAGCCTGTTATACGCAAATTTCTTAAAGGCTGAAGATCAACATACTGGACTACATTTAGAATGTCTATTTACCAAATCATACCTTTAAGAAAGTGAAAAGAAACGCTACATAAGGGCAAATGCTTGTATCTGGCAAAGAACACGTACCCAGAACATATAAAGAACCATGAAATAACATAAGAAAAAAAGAACAAGACTCTTGAAGCAACTTCACAAAGCAGAACAAACAAAAGGCTTATGTAGCATGATAGGTCATCATGGTAATGTCAACTAATTAACCCACAGAGAAACTCTAGGCAATTAGGTCACCAAGAACACATCACGCAGAATCCCCCAAACTCCCCAAAATGCACACTGTCAAGTGCTGGTGTGGATGTGGAGCAATGGGAATGCTCCCTCACTGCTGGTGGGAATCAAGTCAGCACAGCCATGTTGGAGAATCACTAGGCTCTAACTACTGGCACTGCAACCGGTTGTGCCTGTGTCCCCAATCCAAGTCCCACACCAGTCCCAGTCCCAGTGTGTAGCAGAAAGGCACACAGTCCAGCACTGTTCATGGCAGCTAAAACTCAGACACTGCTTCCCATCATCACAACAGCAGGCACACACAAACGGGCGCAGGCATGAAATGGGCAGCTGCACACAGTACAGACCTGAGGAGCGCAGGTCCGCCTCACAAATGGGGTGAGTGAACGGTGATGGCACAACTGCCTTCACCCCCAGTTCAACACAGGTAGAACTACCACAAGGCAGAAAAAGGGAACGCAACTTACCTTGAAGTACTTGTCGATTTTGGATAAGTTTATTCTTTTCTTCGCGTCTAGTTTATAGATGTTGCTGACACTCCCATCCATCAAGTACAGACCAAACCCCATGACCTGAAAGTCACAGAATGGACAGAAAACTCATACTGTAGACGTTAACTGCCCCTTCACATGGACAGTGCTGCAGCTCACCATTTTTTTAAAGATTTGTTTTTATTTATTTATGCATACAAGAGCTGGGGTATAGGCCCCAGAACTGGAGTGTAGGGGGCCCCAGAACTGGAGTGTAAGGATCACCAGAGACAGAGTAGGGAGCAGAATAGGGGGATCTACTGAAACATACTGCTGAGGGTGAGACAGGCGAGGTCTGCTGTGTCATGTGGGTCAAGCTGCCAGGCTGGGGATTGAACTCATGCCGGAGTGTAGTGGCTGGTGATAGCTTGATAGTGCTGAGACTTGAACCCCTGTACTACCAGGGAGGCCCCGGGCTCATCATTTCAAAATGATAAAGCACTCTTCTTCAAAAAGCACTTTTAAAAATAGCTAATACATAAATAACTGCCCCTTCACATTCTTTTTCTTCTACACAGGTCATTTCTTGAAGCTACTTCAACATGCTGCAGCTACATCCACAGTCCCACCTCACATCAAGCATAACATAATACTAAACATGGTTTCAACAAGCACCAGAGCCAGGGTTCTTGCACACACAGCGCTGTCAAGCTATCAGGAGCACTTTGCTGGACAGCCTGCTCTAGTCCCACCCTTCCAAGGTGCTCTCCATCGGGACAGAGGACCTGGGCTAAGCCTGTGTTGGCACGCTGGCAGGGAGGCCTCTGGGTCCGAGAGATACACAGTGCAGGGACTGCCCGGTGGGAAGAGCAAATGGAACGAGAAACTGACCTCTCTTCTTCCCTCTGAGAACGTGTTTGAAAATCTCCCCAATGGGAAATGGAATAATAAAGAATATGGTGAACGCCTTGTTCTTCACCAACAAAATTTAACTGTAATCACGGTGACTTGGAATATGCTGAATTCCTAAGATTTATATGCTTGACTGGTAGAGTCTTGTCTAACCTCAGTACCAGACACTAACGCTGCAAGAGGGCCCTTGACACGAGATCTGCTCCACCAGCACCTTGTCCAGGGAGGTGTGTGTGACCCACCAGCACGGGGTCCAGCCCAACAGTCTCGCAGGAACATGCTGAGAACCGAGAGTAGAGGGTATGTGGGACTTGGGTGCCTTCTGGAAGGCATGGTGGACAAAAGTGGAGCCTCCAATGAGAGTTGGGAGCCCCCACCCCCACATACCTTGAGCAGCATGTGCTTCTCGCTGGGCGTCAAGTACATTCTGTTCTCGTAATAATCCACACATAGGTTCACAATATCTGCAAGCAGCTCTTCGTAGCCAGAGATCACTTCGAGCTGCTGCTGCAGAGACTGAAAGACAGAGAGGGAACTTGTGTCCCTGGTGGCCTCCACCACCCCCTCCCCACAATGCACTCGGAATCATGCAGGTCTTACTTGTGTGATCTTGTTGTGGTTGGCCAAGAACATAGACAGATTCTGTGATTCCTGGATAGACTGTGGGTCTGCCATTTTCCGTAAAAATTGAGCAGCTCTTTGGAAGCAGAAAAACAGGGCTAATCAATCCACAGGCTTAATGATTATTAAAAAGCAAAACTGGGCCCTCCCTGGTGGCGCAGCGGGTTAAAGCACAGCACTAAGAAGCTATAGCCACTTCCACATGAGTTCAATCCCCGCCTGCCCCGGAGGTGACCACATGGCGCGGCAGACCTCTCCTGACCCGCCCGCTGCTCCCCTCAGCAGTGTACTGCGTCGATCTGCCTGTTCTGCTCCCCACTCTGTCTCTGGTGAATCCTCTCACCTTCCACATCTCTGGTCTGTACCCCAGTTCTGTATGAATAAATAAATCTTTAAAAAAAAAAAAAAAGCAAAACTGGAAAATCAGGATGACTTTACTCTCACTATAGTTATCTGTAAAATGTGGGGATTAGACGACGTTAAGGGCTTGGCTTCCTTGCCGCATGGTTAGTCTCTCACCCATCTGGACAGTTTACAACTGCTTTCCACAATTAATGGACTTCCTCAGAGATGTGGTGGTGCCACCCAGAGGCATTCCTCAAGGGATATCCCATACATTGGTCTCTCCCGTGGGCTCCAGGTCCCCAAATCTGAGAAAGTCACAGTACCCTGTGACTTCTAGATCTCAGCACCAAAGCCCGCTGGTACCACTCAACTTCTCCACCAGAGCCAGTGAGCTACCACACCACCCACAGGTCAGAGACCACAGAGAGTTCTGCAAAGGTTCCAAGACAGAATCCTGGTCCCTCCATCAATTTGCAATTCCATTTTGATCAAACTGCCCAAAGATTCTGGCATGAATGCCAATGTGGAAGGTAGGTTTTTCCATACCACAAAAGCAATTATTCAACGCCAGCCTCATGGCCTACAGTTCAACTCCAGTCATGTGACACTATCTATCTGGAGATAGCAGCAGATCCTACATATAAAGAGCTACAAACTTGCTTCCCCAATTCCCACCCTTCAGACTCAATTACAGGTCTAGTTTGTCATCTGTGCTTCTGCCTGACAGCTATGGGTTGGAGGTCCCAGCAATTCCCTCCTTGGGTCTGATTCATTTACTAGTGTTAGAATGGCTCACAGAAACATTTTACTTCCTAGATCACTGTATATATTTTTTTTAATAAAAAGATGTAACTCAGAAATATCCAGGTGGAAGGGAAGCATAGGGCAGGGGATAGGGAAGGGATACAGAGTTGCCAGGCTCCTCTGAGCACCATTCTCCCCAAATTCCCAAGTATTCACTAACTGGAAGCACTCTGAGGCCCATCCTTTTGTGTTTTTATGGAGGCTTCACTGCAAAGGCGCTAACAGGATCACTGGCTGCTGGTGACTGAACTCAATCTTTAGCACCTCTCCCCAAGTAGGAGTGAAGGGGTGGGAAGTGAAAGTTCTAAGCCTCTAATGACATGACTGATTGTTTCTGGTGGCCAGTCTCCATCCTTAGGTGACCGAGGGGCTTTCCAAAAGTTGCCCCATTAACAACAAAAGACACCTTCCCTGCTCTTATCACAGGGAACCTTAAGGGTTTAAGACCTTTGTGCAGAAATGGGGAAGTAGGTAAGAAACATTTTTCGTAGCATACATCACAATATCACACTATCTCCTGAATTTTCCTGAGCTGTAAAAACAGCCATTCAACCTGCTCACAGGGCTGATGAGAGAAAGGCACACACAAAAGGACCTGCACACTCTGGTCCAGTAACACTGCAAGGCAAGTGCCAAGTCCCCGTGGTCTAGCACAGGAGTGTGAGGTGGGGGTGAAGGACTCGGCACATCTACTTTAGTGAAAATGGCTCAAGTTAGGACACATCTGTGCAGTCTAGAACCTAGGGGTTTTTCCTAAAGAAAAATTCCCATGGCAAAGGCTGATACCAGCTCCTACCCTCCAAGTAATTTCCTTCTCTCCCTCCTTTGGAATGAACCTTTAATTTCCATGAAGCAGCAATGTTCCTCAAGCAGCCATGACCCACGGCTGACCCACGAGGTACAATGCCAAACAGTGGAAAGAGCTAGGAGGTTCACTTCAAAGGGATTGTGTAGGCCCTTCTATGCTCCTTCTGTAGCTGGATTCCCTCTTGTAGCTCAAAAACTCTCAGAATAGAAGAGCAAGACTAAGCAAAACTAAATGCTAACCATCCTTTGTTCTCTTTTCTCCCTGATCCCCTCTCTGTGATTAACTTTTAACTCAAAACGAATGTATTTTTCTCCAACTATCCCAGGAACCTTGAGAACTGGCTGTGTTGTGGCTCCATCTAAACTGAAAACATCAAGGGCATTTGCTGGTCAGGCTGCTCACCTCAAAGGAATGCTCGTCTCCCTTACCCCACACTGAATAAAACAAATACTGTAATGACAATACCGTCACTGGCAAAGACCACTGTCTCCCCAGACCAGGGAACCCAAAGTCCTTCACCCCTTTCCCGACCTGCACTGCCTCATTCTCCCCGCAAGATATAACCGAGCTCCCCCACAATTCTGAGAACTTGCTTTCAGTCCAGCTGACTTCCTTGGTGGCCACCTTGGAAGTAAACGCCTCTGTGAAAGGACATTCTCATGGGTCAGAGGGTCAGGGGTTTCCTGTGGGGTGAATGAAAGGCACTGCTGGTGGCCGACACTTCCCCACCTTGCTGACTGGAATGCAGAAATGTCAGCTTGTCCGGTATGTTTACCAGACATAACCTCCAGCCCTCCAACCCGAGAGTGGTGCTGGCGCTCAGCACCCTGGACAGCGGAGGCGAAGCTTTGCAGACCCCGCCCCCACGAGGGCCCATGGGAATAGGTGCAGGGCGGTGGTTGGCGGTGAGGGCTGTCTGTAGTGAGCAGACGGTCCCTCCCCACCAGCAGTTCAAGTGCCAAAAGCTCCCACTAGGGTCAGGTTCAAAAGCTCCACCTTTGTTCACTGACTTGAAGTTAAGGGAAGGAGTCTGGGAAGCTCCACCTTCTACATGCAGATGGCGATGAACGCAGCCCCTAGACTCGAAGGTTGCTGGCCGCTGTTCCTCTCATGAGAGCTCAAGCAGGCATCTTGGGCCACCAAGCAACACATAACAGCAGAGGGCCCTCCCTGGTGGCACGACGGATTAAGGCCAGCATTATAAAGCTACTGGCAGATACTGCAGCACGAGTTCAATCCCCAGCCAGGGAGGTGACCCACATGGTGCAGCAGACCTCACCTGTCTCGCCCACTGCTCCACTCAGCAGTGTACTTCAGTCAGGCTGTCTCTTTTGCTCCCCACTGTGTTTCTAGCGAATCCTCTCAACCCCCACATCTTTGGTCTGTACCCCAGTTCTTGTATGCATAAATAAATAAATTTTTTAAAATACACACACACATAACAGAGAGCCCAGGAGAGCAGGAGCTCTGGGTTCCAACACCCTGGAACCCTTCTCAGTCACAAGCCATCAACCTCAGGACTTTTCAATTGAGAGAAAAAGAAACTGCAAATTTATTTAAGTCACTGTTATTGCTATAGGTCTTAAGAAATCATACATAGTTAAGCCTCACGCAAATTATAGCACCATTCCTATTGAAAGTGCTTGTTTCCCCCCCTTCCCTGGCTTTTAAATCAAAAATAATCTTATTATGATTTTTGAAGGGCTCACTTTATTCATATTAATGATTGTTGAGGCTTTGGGGCTGGAGACTAAGGGATCAACGATACTGTTCTCTATTTTTCCGATGCTTCATTATAGCCATATGGGTTATCTTGGCATCGACAACCAGAAGAGTCTGTACTGGTAGCTACCAGATGGGTACTGATAAAATATGTGAGCATGTGGGTATGAGGGCTGGAGAGAAAAAGGGGCTACAATCTGGGAAAAGGAACCAACAGGAGGCCCCATACAGAGGCCAATGATGTGGGCACTAGAAGAGGTGTAGGGGTGCACCCTCCTGGCCTTCCCAGAGTAGCCCGCCTTCAAACCTTTACAGACAGACTTTGGGATAAAGAGAGGATAAAAGGTTATTTTGAAATTAAAAGTCAGGATGCTGGGCCCTCCCTGGTGGCGCAGCGGGTTAAAGCACTGCACTGAGAAGCTAAAGCCACTTCCGCATGAGTTTGATCCCTGCCTGCCCTGGAGGTGACCACATGGTGTGGCAGACCTCTCCTGACCCGCCCGCTGCTCCCCTCAGCAGTGTACTTCATCAGTCTGCCTGTTCTGCTCCCCACTCTGTCCCTGGTGAATCCTCTCACCCTCTACATCTCTGACCTGTACCCCAGTTCCATATGAATAAATAAATAAATCTTTAAAAAAAACAAAGTCAGGATGCTGTCTAACTCCCTCATTTCCCTGTGTCAGAAAGTCCAGACTGCTGCTCAAAATCATGCAGGAAGTGATACATGCAGAAGTTGCTCTTCCAGGCGGGGCCTGTCCACCCTCCATGCTACGGAGCCCAAACTGCCCAGTCATATATACTTGAATCGCACAAACATTATTATAAAACAGGGACAACTCTGGAAGACCTTCCCGTTGACTTCAGGTGGTTAAGTAGGTTAACTCCAAGATCTCTAGTCTGAAGATTCAGGCTTCTGCATAGAGCTGGTTCTCAGTGACAGTGACTGTACCAATTTCACTCACCAAAGACTTGAAACGAGGGTGCACCAGCTCTATTCTTGCAGCTGTGTCTGCCACAAAACTCTCTCTAGCACCTGGTGCTGCCTCTCCTGTCAATCTTATTTTTAAGACACAGGAAGCTATATGATTTTAGATGCAGCATAACTAGAGCCCATTCAACAAAGGATAATCCCGCCCAATGTAACTGCATGGTCACGATACCTTGTCTAGCAGCAGAAAACAGAAGTCAGCATCTCATCCCAGCCAAGCAGGCCTGCAACAGCCCCAGCAGACTTCAGAAAGTCCACAAGGAGGGCCCACCTTGATGGCGCAACAGTTTAAAGTGCAGCACTACAAAGCTAGCAGCAGCCGCTTCAGCCTGAGTTCAAACCCCGGCAAGGGGACACACATGCGCAGCAGACCTCTCCTGCTCACCCACTGCT
>NW_004567136.1:2813349-2817676 GCF_000260355.1 Condylura cristata | reverse complement strand
GAGGTGACCACATGGCGCGGCAGACCTCTCCTGACCCGCCCGCTGCTCCCCTCAGCAGTGTACTTCGTCGATCTGCCTGTTCTGCTCCCCACTCTCTCTGGTGCCTCTCACCGCCCCTGAGCCTCTGGCCTGCACCTCAGTTCTGTATGTACAAATAAATAAATCTTAAAAAAAAAAAAAGATTTATTTAAAAAAAAATCACCTTATAGAATCAATACCTATCTCTCCTGCTTGGTGTCTGTAGTGTCAGGCAGCACCATGAGCCCGGCCCACTCCTACCAGTGGTCCAGAGAACTGGGAAGTTCCATGTAAACCCCCAGTCCACAGGCCAGTACCCCTCACTGTTGTTGACAGTCTGCACCTGCCAGTGAGCGACAATCAAAGGCGTCCCCTTAGGCTTTAGAGCCCACCTGCTCCCTCGCCAAGGCACCATCGCAGTCAAACACCTTGCGGTGACCCCAGCAGCCTAGGAGCAGGAACAATTCTTTATGCATCTTTCTTCCCAAGGACAGAGTGCCTGCAGGTCTTCACTGGACGTTTGAAAGTGACCAGGACACCAGAGCCCCCAAAGCGTCATGAAGCCTCCATAGGCACGTGCCTACAAGAATGCACTGCAGCACCAGGCTCTGGCTCTAGGGGTACATACCCCAACAGTCCCGAGACTGGGGCACAGGCACCACCGGCCACTAGTGACCACTGCAGCACACGCGGGGCGCAGACCTGCCGAGCTGGCAGGTGGCTGCCGGGGTAACCCCGCCTCCCCGCCGCCGTGTGCCCGCTGCCTCTCACCGCTTGTAGGCAGAGTGGTCGTTCTTCACGCTGCACTTCATGTTCTTCAGCTCGTCCAGCACAGCAAACATGTTGATAAACTTGCCCAGTGTGATGAGGTAGGCTTCGGACACGAAGTCCTTCCGCCTCTCCGCGTGGCACAGACGCCTCACCTCCCCACAGAAGCGCTCAATGGCGTTCCGCTGGGCGGAGGAAGGGAAGCAGGAAAGTCAGTGTGGGGATGAGCTGACGCCACCCCCAGCGGGAGGCCAAGGCCTGGACTGACTGCTGCTTCCTGAAGAACTCCCACCCAGTGGCGGGTGGTTACACAGCAGGTGAAGATGCTAGTTTCTCTAAATAAAACATCCACAGGCTCTGTCCTGCCACAATTGTTTATTTTACCAACTACATCCCTTTCGTAAAAGGGCTCTGTTGATCACACCAGCAAAATTACTGAGAAAAATGACCCTATAAAATAGGGGCTTCACTTTCGGAAGTAAAAGTAGGGAAGGGGATCCTCTGTCTTTTAAAAATTCAGCTTTAAGGCGCTCCCTGGTGGCGCAGCGGGTTAAAGCACAGCACTAAGAAGCTAAAGCTGCTTCAGGGAGTTTGATCCCCGCCCCAGAGGTGACCCGCAAGGCACCGCAGATCTACACCTGCCTCCCCCAGCTGCTTCCCCACTCTGTCTCTGGTGAGGCCTCTCACCACTCCTGCACCTGTGGTCTGAACCCCAGTTCTGTATTCATAAATAAATGAATCTTAAAAAAATATTCAACTTTAGAAGGCATCAATAGTAGAAACCTTCCAATGTTTCCAAAGCCAGCAAGCCCCTCCTGGTGGCCACTCTGCCTCACCAAAAGGCCTTCAGGGCCAGGCCCAGCGGAATGGAGGGTCAGGCTGGGCTCCAGAAAAGCCAGAGGGCTCAAGAGCACACACTGGATGAAAGACAAACACTGTTCATGGAACCAAGAGGCCTAGTCTTCATGAAGGAAATACGAATTTGTTCTCAGAGAGAAGTGAAACACAAAACAAGTATTTATTCTGAAAGGGCCAGTAAAGCTCTAGACTGCCACAGCATTAGTTCCCTGCAGCCTCAGACAGGACCTTAGTTTACTGCACTTTGTTTTGTGAGTGTGATGGTGATGGCGAGGCCCTTGCATCTTACTCCTCTGCATTAAGCCCCCTGGGTTGTCTTGCTGCGTTACCTGGAAGTACATAAAGTTCATCAGTTTTGTGACCTCAGGCTCCAGGACCTCCACAGTTTTCTCATAAATTTCCACTCTATTAGGCTGCTCATTACATTTCACCTGGGAAGAAACAGGTATGACAGAGACGTCAGCCAACCCAAACAGGGGAGGGGCTGCTGGCTCCAGCTGCCTGGGGACAGAGTAGGGAGGAGGCAGGTCTGCTGGGGTGGGGGGGGTAGAAACTGGGTGTGGCCAGCAGAGATGAGGGTGCGGCTGGCTGGGAAGGGACAGATTGGGCAGGGGAGTGGCCAGCAGTGACAGGCGGGGCTGGTGGGTGGAGCCCAAGGCACCTGTGGGATGGCCCGGGAGCAGCTTCTCCAGGTGTACAGCATGACAGCATACTCTTGACCTTCCTCTAGCATCTCGTTCTGCAACAGTCCACAAGTCAAATCAAAGGTGAGTAGGGGGGCGGTCATGAGAGAGCCAATGACAAAGCGCTAAATCCAGACAAAGAACCAGAAAGCATCCTGATTCCCTCTTTAAGGGCGAGAGAGGGACCACTCTGTGTACCAGGAGACAGCGACAAAGAAGAGGGAGACACTGCAGAAAGGGTTCTGGGAGCACTTAAAAAGGGCTCTAGTGTCTACTTCTTTCCTTATTGCTTCCTCTGATAAAATTTGCAGATGGTCTTTACAATATCAATGAACAATGTTTTTAAGATGCTTTAAACTGTTCACAACCTTGGCTGTGGGAATTTCACTCAGAAGTTCATCCCAGCATTTTTTGATTATTAGAAAAAAAAAAAGGTTGAATAAATAAACCACAAGCATTAAACGTTAAATTGTGGATGTTTACAGAATGGACATGGAGCCATTATAATGACCTTGTCTACACGTGTTAGTGACATGGAAAAGTCCATGAAATCATTACAATAGATCGTTTTAATAACAACAAGTTCACGCATGCAATCTCACTCCCGTGTGAAGGCACAACCAGCGCGCAGGAGTCCAGCTGCAAGGGGAGGAGAGGCTCCCTCAAAATGCTGACATTTTCTCTGGGACATCAAGGCTACAGTGTCAGAGAAAGTGTTGAAAAAAACCCAAGACATTCCAGTCACTTTCTTTTCCTTTACCTGATAACAAGATTATCCACAAAATACACATGTGCTATTCAGAGGTGCCTTCTCCCACCGGAAAACAAAGACACGAATGGGAATTACCATGCTAGAATGAACAGTCGCTTGTTCGATGTATCTTGCAATGCCAGTGACAAATGCATTTCTGTCTTCAAAGTTAGTGTTGAAATTTGGCTGAAAGAAAAGAAAAATCATTAGGGCAGGTCAGCAACGCAGGTGGTGTGCCCAGTGGCTGCCCAGGACCCACCTGGTAGAGCAGCGAGGACGGCGGAGGCTCAATGCAGGGCTGCTGGTCGGGCAGAGGGAGCTCTTCCAGGAGGTCCACATTGGACAGCGCATCCTCCAGTGTCACCTGGGCCGCCATCTTGGCCTAGGACAGATCACAGATCCGCCTACCTGTGAGGAAGGCAGGGACACCCAACGGTTCTGGGGTGGGCTGATCAGACCCCACTACGCTGTCTCCTCCAATGAGGACAGTGGGATGGCAGAGACAACCACAGGCTAACCCCGGCTGAGCGTCTCTCCTGGGCTGGCCCAAGAGAGTCAGGGTGGCGCCTCCTCCTGGCACCCAGGGGTGCCAGATACTAAGCTATCACATGTGAGGTTAGTTCCTGCCACCCTTTCCACCTCTGGGCTGCTGCCCCTAGAGTTCTTCTGAGAAAGGCTGACAACCTTCTCACCTCTTCCCATACCATGTCAACCCCGAGGGAGCCAGCACAGCCTCAAGGGAGGCGACCTGCTCCCCTGCAGGCAGACCTTCCCAGGTGATCACACTGGGGGGCCTCTCACACTGGAGAGGGCCAGGGCCCTGCCTCCCAGAGAGGCCTGCAGGGACAATGAAAGGGCAGGGGTAGCTGGTGGGGAGAGGGGATGGACACACCGTTAAAGTAGGAGGGAGGGGGCCGTCAGCAAAGAACCTCAAGCACAAATGCCTCGGCTGGTGTAGAGAGGCCTGGACATAGAGACAGTGTCACCTCAAGACATCTCTGTGTTGGGCTCAGGGGAGAGGCCTCCCATCTGAATGCTGCTCTAGGCACAGACAGGATTCAGGGAGTAGCTCTAACCCCAGACAAGCCCCACTGAGCAGCTCAGCCAGAAAGCATGTGCAAGGCAGCTCGTGCCTTCTGAAGACCGAACAGCCAACAGGCAGCAGGGGAAACTGAGTGGAAGAACATCCAGCTGATGCCCCCAGCACTGGCCCCCGACAAGCACAAGATGTGGAAGGGCCAGGAGAAGA
>NW_004567136.1:2789224-2813249 GCF_000260355.1 Condylura cristata | reverse complement strand
GAAGAACATCCAGCTGATGCCCCCAGCACTGGCCCCCGACAAGCACAAGATGTGGAAGGGCCAGGAGAAGACAGACCCAGTTCTGGTATGCTGGGTGGAGAACCAAAAAGAGAACTGAGGGCACCGGAAAGCCCCAGGGGCAGTGCAGAGAGGAAGAAGCTCAAGAGAGCAGCCCACAAAGTTGCTCATGCACTCGAGACCCACCCCAAGCTGCACATGCATGGATCTAACCCTGTACACCCCAACCCGAGACAACAGTCAGGTCCAGTCAGGTTACTAAGAGACTCCAGAAACAGACCGACTATGAATCACAACTCACAGGCGGTAGGTCAGAATTACAGCCCAAATCTTGACCGAGTTGATTTCCCTGCTGAAATGGAAACATCCCTGGACTTAAAACAAGCCCTAGCATCTCCTCGCATAATACCCAAAATGTCCAAATGCAATCCAAACTAATTCAGCACACAAGAACCTGAAAGTCTTAACGCATATGGGGAAAGATGAGCAATAGGTACCAAAGCTGAGCTAACACATGGCTGTGCCAGACTTTCAGGCCAGTACGATGAGGGGCTCTAAAAAACAACGATAACACTCACAAACTGAAAAAGCAAAGTTGACAAGTAAAATAAATCTTTACACAGAGACCCAAAACGAAATTTTAGAATGAAAAAGTGCCATACTGGGGCTTTTAAAACTCTCTACGTGGGCCCTCCCTGGTGGTGCAGCAGGTTAAAACGCATCGCTGCAAGCTGGCCACAGCTGCTTCAGTGTGAGTTCAATCCCTGGCCCTGGAGGTGACCCGCAGGGCACAGCAGACCTCTCCTGCCTCGCCCACTGCTCCCCTCAGCAGTGTACTTCATCGATCTGCCTGTTCTGCTCCCGACTCTGTCTCTGATGAATCCTCTCACCGCCTCTGCAACTCTGGCCTGTACCCCAGTTCTGCATGCATAAATAAATCTTAAAAAAAAAAAAAAAAAACTTTCTATATGAGCTCAAGAGCAGAGGAATGATTCAGTGAACAGGAGAGCAGGAGTGACCTAATGTGGATGACAGAATTAAGAGACTGAAAACAAGGCAACTCCTCAAGAGCTCTGGAACGAGAGAGTGGGACCATGTCAGCAGAGCGACTGGAGGGCAAGTGTACTGTCTCGGAAGAGTAACTGAAGACACTGAGTGAAGCCATCCCACATTTGACAAAAAAACTTTCATCAAAAGATTCGAGAGATGGAGAAAGGCACAAAATGATGTAAAAACAAGCTATTATATTATTTAAAAAAAAAATATTTGAGACACTCAGTAGATCCCAAGCAGGATAAAGTCCACACCCAGACATCATAGTCTAGGGACTGAAAACTAAAGAGAAGGAGAAAATGTCGAAAGCAGCCAGAGAACGATGTCATTAGACAATGATGATTTGAATGCCTGAGGATCTCTGCTCAGAAGCCAGGGAGACCCAAGGAAGTGGAACTACACTTTCTGTGCCTGAAAGAAAAGAAGTGTCTACCCAGCATCCTAACATGGAGTGGAAAGATCCTTCAGAAAAGAAAAGATGAAATAAGGACATTCCCAGAGGAGCGTCAATTACGGTAATTTACAGACTTGTTAGAGCAAGTTCTTTCGATGGAAGGGAAATGAAGCCAGATGGAGACTAGGACATAAAGACCCAAGAAAATGATTCAAAAAAAAAAAATCAACAGTGATTGAACAGAATATCCATCTAGAGTTCTTTAAAAGACTTGTGGTAGCTGAAAACAAAAATTGAAACACTGCCTGATGGGGTTTTTCCTTACATGTAGATGTAGTATGTGATGACTACACTGTAAGTAGGCAAAAGGGCTTATATGGTAGTGAAATTTCTGTATCCTACCTAAAGTACTAATAGTATAATAAGTCTTTGTAAGCATCTACTTTGTAACTCCTCGTGTGACCATGGGGGAGGTACTATCTAAAGCAATGTAAGTCATTAAAAAAGATCATTTAAGGGCCCTTCTGTGTGGTGCAACAGGTTAAAGCGCCGCACTATGAAGCCAGGTACAGCCCTTCAGCATGAGTTCCATCCCTGGCCAGGAAGCCGACGTACATGATGCAGCAGACCTCTCTTGTCTCACCTGCTGCTCCCCTCAGCAATGAATTCATCCACCTGCTGGTTCTGCTCCCCACTCTGTCTCTGGTGAATCCTCTCACCGCCCCTGCACCTCTGGTCTGTACCCCAGTACTGTATGCATACATAAATAAATCTTTTTTTTAAATCATTTAGAATAATCTTTTAAAAAATCATTTAGGACCCACAGGGATTACAACTGAGATGAAAAAAAAAAATGTACAAAATGATGTAAAAATAAACTTATATTATTTAAATGAATGAATAAATAAATAAAAGCACTTAGGATGCAATACTAAAACATGCTCAAATAACCTAAAAGTGCGCAAATAACCTAAAAGAGGAAATGAAAAGGAAACAGAACAATGGAAACTAGGGCGGACCAGAAGTTGGTGTCTGAGACCCAGCAAAGGGTTCTCTCTGACTCAGTGACCATATCTATGTGTGGGTTTTTCCGCACCAGCAATTGTCTGACTCCAGCTGAGTGTCTGACAATTCATCTCAACTCGGACACTGTCACCCCAGAGTAACAGTCAGCGCCTCAGGTGAAGGGCTCAGGCCTCCTTTCCCCACCTCCCATCCTTTCAGAGACACACCCAGAGATACCCAGCTTCAGACTATGCAGAGCAGAGGTCCCAAAGTCCCCTACCTTGGGTTTGACTAATCTGTTCTCACAGAACTCAGAGAAGCACCAGTTTATTATGAAAGGCTGTAACTCATGAAAAGCCAGATGGAAGAGAGCACAGGGCTAGCTACAGGAAAGTGGACAGAGTGCCCATGTTCACCGCCATTCATCAGAAAGCGCATCAAACCCAACCTTTGAAGTTTCTATGGAAACTTCCTTACAGTGTGGTTGATGAAATCACTGGGCACCAGCCATGAGCTCAACCTCCAGTCCTTCTCAGAGGGGAAAGTGTGGGGGTGAGAACGCAAGTTCACCTTCCAATCACATGGTGCTTCCCCTGAAGCCAGCCCCCATTCTCAGGGGCTTTCCAAAAGCCACCTCATTGACATAAGTTAAGGAGCAGCTAAAGGGTTTGCTATGAATATCAAGACATTTGCAACCTTCGCATCATATAAATTCCAAGGGCTTTTGGCCTTCTGAGCTGGACATATGGGAAGACATATATTCCTTATTGTAAGTCACAATATCATAGGTCTCCACCAGAACCCGACCGTGCTGTGGGCCTGACACTCTGAGCTTGGATTTCTATCCTTCTGTGAGACTGAGAAATGAATGGGTTATAAGCCAAAAAAAGGGAAGGGGGATCAAATAACAGACCAAAATGTAAACATACCAATAATTGCATCAATCATAAGTAGTCTAAACACACCAATTAAAGACAATGATTATCAGAATAGATTGGAAAAAAAGTCTTTTTTTTTAAAGATTTATTTATGCATACAAGAACTGGGGTACAGGCCAGAGGTGCAGGGGGGCGGTGTTGAGAGAATTCACCAGAGACAGAGTGGGGAGCAGAACAGGCATATCAATGAAGTACACCGCTGAGGGGAGCAGCGGGTGAGACAAGAGAGGTCTGCCACGCCATGTGGTCACCTCTCTAGCCGGGGACTGAACTTGTGGACAGCTTAGACTTAATCCCTGTGCCACCAGGGAGGCCCAGATTGAAAAAACTCTTAACTCAACTATATGCCATCTACAGAAACTCACTTAAAGTCTAATGACATGGGTAGGCTGAAAGTGACAAGGCAAGCACTTGTCAGGAGAAGCGGAAGTGATTATGGAATCACTGGACAGAGTGGACTTCAGAGCCAGGGAGTGACCAGGGGTTCCCTGGTCATTGATGACAAAAGAGCTTCGGCCTACGTGGCACAGCACTCACAGAACCCAAGGGGAGGTAAATCCACAGTGCAGTGGTGATGCCAATAGTCCCCTACCACTTACAGATAGGTAAGCTACAGGGAACAGAGAGGAAGAGAGTCCCACCACTGCCAACCGCACCTCCGGGGACCTCCCAGGACTATTCTGCACATCTCAACACTTCCCTCCTAGCCACACGGGCCACAGGGCTCATCGCAACACCTGCCCAGCACCCACGGACCCTCTGCGGTCCACAGTGCCTTTCCTGTGTCTAAAACAGGCTGCTCAGCCCACCCAGTGGGGAGAGATGGGAGGAGGGCCATACTGAGCCTAGGGAACCATCAAATGTTCAGCTTATTTCAAGTCAGTGCTTAAAGACATTATTTGTATAGAAACAGCAGTACTTATGTGGTCTGTGTACACAAGGAACATTATCCAGCCTAAAAGGAAGGAAATTTGAACACGGCTACAACATGGACAAGCTCTGAAGACATCAGGGAAGGATAAATGTGTATGATTCCACTTCAGTCACCATGCTCATGCACTCACACACGTGTACACACATGGTTGCAGGCCGCTCACCATGCATACCCATGCACTGAACCCCAGCTTCTCACCATGTGCACACACACCTGGGCACACCGCCCCTCCCACTCATCATGCACCACACGCACAGTCCCAACCCTGCCAACACCTGATCTCACACTTACAGCCTCCAGAACTGAAACCGCACATTTGTGTTGTTGAAGCTGCCCCGTCTGTAGTATTTGTTCCGACAGCCTGAGCAAATGAACACGGAGCCAAGAACTCGTTGAACAGAACTGCTCTGCCAGGGCTGGGTTCCTACACCCTTGCTGACTGCATGGTAAAAATAGCCACTTGCTGGTGTTTTTCTGATCATGCAACAAGATGCTCAATGCACAAAGCAGACGGCCAGGGGCAAAACAAAGGCCGCTGGACTGTCTCCAGCCCCTGTCACAGATGCTAGCCTCAGCACTTCCTGTTGTGAGCCGTCTCCCTGCAGCATGGACCGCCTGCAAACAACAAGCTCGCCTCTGTCTACATCCTTGGGCCACAAAAACGCGACTTTCCCCCCCCTCGACTGGTTGTGTATCAGCAGCAGTTTCTAGCCTCAAGTTTGTTCCCAAGTCCTACAACTTGTCAAGCTTATTATAAGAAGGAATTCAAATAGGTTAGGAGACTGTTATTTAACAAGTCATCGACTTAATTTGCAAAGTTATGGAATTTTAAAATAATGTCAAAGGACTACTGATCGCACTTGGCTGTTCTCGCTGACACTGTTTTAGTGAATCATGGGATTCCAACCGGGAGAGGCTGAGAGCTGGGAGCCAGGGAGACGCTAGAGAATGCATCACCCACTCCCCAAACTGGGCCAGGGACCTCTGACCTGGGCAAGTGCCGTCTGAAGACACCACGCAGACAAGCATGGTGAGAAGCCACCCAGACCAGGAGCACTGAAGACAATGGCCTTGTACTGAGGGCCAAGTCAGGGCCCTTTTCCTCCTTAGAGAGAATCAATAACCAATTTTGTACAGCCAAAACAGTTTAGAGCTGTTTACACCAACCGCCCTTTTTTTTTTTAACCACTTACCTCCGCTTCCTTTTATCTTTCCATAAAACCCCCTGAAGTTGTCCTTCCTTCTCGTTGGGGTATATTGTAGGTTTCTACGCTGCATCTTTATACCTGAAATTGCTGTCCTCTGATGTCAAATTAATATGCCCTGGCTTTCTTGTGGACTCCCGAATTTCTGGGCTGATGGTTGGTCAGGGACAGCTGTGCTCACATCTGCTCAGCGTCCTCACTGTCAGTGGGCGAGCCTGGCCCTCCGCAGCATGGGCGGGGCCAGCAGGTCACCCCACACTACAGCACCTTCCCTGCCTGTCCTTCCCCAGCCACATCACAGGCTGCACTTTGGGGTCCTGGCTGGCGGGCGGCACCAGCCTCCCTGGAGGGCCAAAGGAGAAGGCAGTGATGCTGTGACAAAGGCGCGCTCAGTCCTAGGAGCAACCGGAACAGGCCCTTCTTCCTCCACCCACGCGTCAGGTCCTAGGTGCGGGCCGCAGCTGGAGCAGGCACACATGTTGGACCCAGAACCCAGGCTCTGCTGGGCACAGGGTACGGTCTTCAGGTTCTGCTGCAGGTCTCCATGAGGCTCTCCAGACGCGCTGGAGCCCTGACAGGACCAGCACCCTCTGGGCCACATGAGCCCTGCTCTGGACCAGGCCAGCAGCACAGAGGACACTGCCGAGGCGCATGGGCAGCAGAGTGCTCCCAGAGCAGCCTTTCCTTGCCAGCCCTGGAGTCTGTGAGCGACCTAGCTGTGGTCTGAGCACTGTGCCTGAGCCCCATGGGTGGGCATCTGGGACTGCAGGTGGGATCAGGGGCCCAGCGGGGGGTGAGAGGACCCCAAGAGGGGCCGGGAGGCAGTGGGGGGCTCAGAGAACTGCAAGTGAGAGGGATGTCAAGCAGGTGAGGGGACAGCAGGTGGGGTCAAGATGACAGGTGGAACCAGGGAATGTCAAGAGAAGGTCAGGGAACAGCAGGTGGGCAAGAGGAGGGGGTTCCCAGTGCCAGACTAGAGGTCCCACAGCAGCTCACCCTCCTTTCGCCGTATGGGCTGCTGTCCAGCCCCCACTCAGATCCATCCCGACATTGTCCCAACAAGCTGTCCTCATGGCCCCCCCAGGGTGGGGTCCTCCCTTCACATTCTGGTGGGTGAACTGAATGAGGCGCCGAGGCCCCCAGCTGCCCCTTGGCTACAGAGCAGGGGACAGAGCCAGCCTGACCCAGCTCCAGGCCTTTGTGCATTCAAGGTCCAGGCCAGAGTCAGGCCAAGAAATGACAGGCATTCACAGGGCAGGTGTGGGGAACCCGTGGGGAATAGGGACTCCATACTGCCAGGGCCGTGGCAGGGAAAGGTAAGGAACATTCTGTAAAGCCTAATACTCACCATGCGCTGTGGAACAAAGAACAGTGAATAACAGCGCTTCTTGAAAAAAAGTGATTTGACTGTTTTCTGTTTCTGGGCAGCATGAGGGTAGGTGGGTGGCAAGAAAGGGAAGCCGGCAGTTCAGTCAAAGGCAGCAACAGACGAGTCCCTAATAACCCAAGTCTTAAAAAAGAAAGAACATTTAGGGTGCAAAGAACAAACAGAAATGAAAGCAGCGAGACTGGCTTCCAGCCTGGTAGTGTGACTGTGCCAGGAGATGAAAAGGAAAAGAGTCAAGTGTGAGATGTGCGTAACTGTGGGTGGAAGCGTGCATGCCTGTGTGTGAATGAGTGTGTGCGGGTTTGTGAGTGTGCACATGTGTGTGTGTTCAGGGTGTTGTTGTGCGTGTGGGTATGTGAGTGTGTGCATGTGTGCGAGTGTGTGCTCAGGGTGTGTGCACACAGAGTGTGTGAGTGTGCACTCAGGGGATATGTCTGCCTCCAGCCAGCCAGTACCTCTGGGAAGACACAATCAGAAAATTGCTGCACAGACAAGACAAAACAAAGGTGAACATCAGACAGGGGCACTGAGCGACCCGTCTCGCCTCGCAGCGGGCGGAGAGGACAGGAGTCTGGGCTGGCCAGCAGGGGCCAGAGCCCACAGGCAGCTACCTGGTCAAAAGCATAGCATGGGGGTCTGCTCCTGGGGTGCCCTGATCTGGCGCACCTCCTGCCGGCACCTCAGGGCGACCACAGGGCCAGGCCACACCCACGAGGCCTGGCCCTCAAGTGCACAACAGGTGGGGTCACCCGGCTGCCCCTCCTCTGAGCAGGGACCTCAGCTGCAAAGCCTCGGAGCAGGTCATAGGCCACACGGTGGCCCTGGAGTTTTGCCAGGTTGGAGAAGAAAGTTCTATCACAGAGATGTTTTTCTTTTCTATCACTGTCCAGATAGGAAAGTGTTCTGCAGGGTGGGTGTTCTGGAAACAACATCTGAAAATACTTCCTGGTTGAGTAATCTGCCTGTGCTTGGGAGGATATTTGTCTACCAATGTAAAAGAATGAAGACAGGGGCCCTCACTGGTGACACAACAGTTTAAAGTTCAGCACTATGAAGCTCTATGCAGCCACCGCAGCACAAGTTTGATCCCCAGCCAGGAAGGGACCCACATGGCACAGAAACCACTCCCAATCCACCTGCAGCTCCCTTCAGCAGTAACTTTGCCTGTTCTGTTCCCTACTCTGTCTCTGATGAATCCTCTCACCACACTCCCCCCACCCCCACCCCCACACCCATCTGGCCCATACCCCAGTTCTTGTATGCATAAATGAATGAATGAATGAATGAATGAATGAATGAATGAATAAATAAATCTTTTTTGAAAAGAAAAGAAAAAAGAAATGAGGACAAAGAACAAGGGGGAAAATATGATAAAGGTGGAACCCAGAGATAAATGGGCATGGGTTTGAGGAGGATAATCACTTGGAAGCTTGGGTTAAAAACACTGAGAGAAAATGCTGAAAACATGAGCAATAAGCAAACTGCTTCTGGCTACTTCTGTGCCCAAAATCAGCCACTACATTTAACTCCTGAATGAATCAGACATTTAAATCCAACAGGTCTGTAAAACCTAACAGTCACCAACCTCTGAAACTAAGAACAGGGAATACAAATATTCAAAAGGTCATGAGTTGTCTTCTCTGTTTCTGGGCAGCAAGAAGGTGATTCCTTTAGAAACGCAACAGTTTCACAGAATCTTATCAAGCCAGTGTTTTTAATGAACTAAATTAATATCTATGGCAGTTGAAATGAAATTAAAACGAATATGCTAGGAATGTGCCTACTAACAAAGATCAGCTGTCCAGGGGTGGGAACCAGAAGCAAGCTGGAGTGCAGGCAGCGGCGTCCTTGGCAGGAGCCAGACGCTGAGGCCAGGTACGAGTGCGGAGACTCAGGGGTGTGCTGGCCCGGCCCAAAACAGCAGGGACCACAGAGGGTGGAGGTGGCTCCAGCACCACTGCAGGGTGGGGCACAGCACAGCTCGATCCCCCCAGGGCCACTTGGCAGAGGGCGGTCCAGTGTCAGCCTCAAGTCAAGTGAGGGCGTGTCCCCCTCAGGAGCGGGAGTGGGGCTGTGCCTGGGCTAAAAGGAGTCATCTTTGTTGAAAACAGAAACTGCCAGGGTAGCTCAACACCAAGGTTGCAAAACGTGGTGAAACCACAGCAGAAAATGCAGAACTCACGCCTCAGATGCCCATCAGGCGCCTGCTGGGGCCCCCCCAGAAAACACCCCATGCACCCGAGCCACCTATGCCGGTGTCTGGGTGGGGGCTCTGATGGACGTCTTCCCGGTACCTCCCAAGTTGCAGTTTTTTACTTTACAACTTGAAAATATCTGGCCTGCCCAACTCCACAGAGTAACCCAACTGCGGAAAGGAAGAGATGTTTCTGCACCGATTTTCTTCCTCTTCTACATGCAAATAATGGTACTTCCCAGAAAAGTTAAGAACGTCAAATTTTTTCATGCAATCTGCTCCCATGTAAAATAAATCATCTAAGGAAGAGAAGCACACTGCATGGAACTGCTCGCCCAGGCTGAAAACGATGTGCTTTTCTGCACTGCTATCCAGCTTGACTCCAGCTTGTTCCCCAGAACAAGGGGACGGGCGGAGGGCAACAGGGAACTGGAGGCCTCAGGAACTGCTACATCCTCAGAGAAGTGAGCCAATCAAGACAATAAAGTGTTGAAGCTTCAGGTGGGTTCTGTGTGGAAATCTTGACCCTCTGGGCAGCCCTCCCTTGGGGACGGTGGCCACAATCAGGCTGCCCGGGGGATGATCTTCCCAGACTGTTCGGCCTGTCTGCCTTCTTACACTCCCTCCAAGCATCCTACCACAGCCCCATAGCACAGCCCACTTCCCCCACCAGCCCCTCACCAACCAGAGCCTCCTTCCCCCAGACTACACCCTCAGCGGCCACTTTCCTTTTCCTCCCTTTCAGCTGTGCCAAGCAAGGCACTGATCCTCTTGCGATCCTGCTGCTCTTCCTGCTGACACCTGCTTGACTCCTTCGGCCACAGCTGTGGTTTTCGACCACGTTCCCTGGAGCCCTGGGGTGCTGCGCTGTAAAGGAGAGCAGCCCCACCTTTGCATGCACTGGGATGCCCGTGAGATGTGGGTGGCAAGATTACTGACGTTAAAATCAATCAATGCAGAAGAGGGAAGGCGTCACTCAAGCCTCAACTCATTCAAGGACTCCACGCAGCTCCCTCAACTGACTACCGCACACGATGGACACCTGGTTCATGACCCCTTCTGCTTGGGCAGGATTCTCAGTGGTGGGTGGCTGTTGCCCCAGAGGCTAGGACCCAGCATTCAGCACAAGTCACTAGACTGACCACTTCCTGTGACTGTGGCCATGTCCTTCGTGTTTCACAAAGAGCCCGGTGAGTGTGAACGTGCGTAGAGACACAAAGGCCAAGCCGGCTCGGCACAGTCCTCCTGGTAAGACAGGCCAGGCCAGGGGGCTGCTCACGGAGTGGAGGAAGGGAGCTCCCATCTCCCCAGTGGACTGCAGGGCTCCCCACCACAGTGGGCCAGTGACAGCTTAGGCTCCCAGGAAACACTCAGGGGTTTTCCACAGGCGTCTTCCAACCTGGCCACCTGACACAGCTGTACCTGTGCCAGCCACTAGGACCTCCCCACAGCACAGCTGACATGCCTCCTCCTCAGCTGCCCAAGCTGCCCCAACTTAGTGGTGGGGCCCTGGGGCCTGGGAAGACCACACAGGAGCCTGAGCGTCCTATCGGTCTGGTACCGCCTACAGCACTCCACAGCAGGGTGATAAGGGTGGCTGCTCATCATTCTGCTGCTTGAACTTGAGCGGGAAGGAACCTGCCTCCACCTGCTCACCCGGTCGTGTGATGTGCTCCGACAGGCAGGAGCTGCCCTGGCTGAGGAACAGGCCCCACAGGGACCCAGCACCCACCCCGTGCGCGCTGGGCTGCCCCTTCCCTTCTCCCAGGCACAGGGAGCTGCAGGACACTGACCCCACTGGAGATTTCACATCACCTGGAAGTGCCCCCCCCATCACCCACAATTTCTACTCATCACTGCTCAAGCCACGTGGGCCGAAAGTGTCTGCTTCAGCCGGCTGTTGTCCTTGTGTATAGGAGCCCTGGGTCCAAGGACACCCCAGGAAGTCGCTGTCCCCAGAAGTCCTCCTCGCAGGCTGGAGACTCCAACCTCCTGGGTGTGTGAAGGGCGGGAACTCAGGAGGAAGGCCAGAAACCTGACTGGTCTCCAGTCCCCTCCAGACCTGCAGGAAGCCTGTCCTGCCAGTTAGGCAGTCCCGGATCTGATCAGCGATGGGATAAAAGCAGACAGCAGTTCACAGAGCTCCCGTCTATCTGCCCCAGCACTGCAGACGGCCAGGCACCACCCAGAACACATGGGAGAGGAGCCCAGGAGCCAGGCTCAGCCTGCCCTCCCAGGCCTCCCCAGCTCAGCCTGCCCTCCCAGGCCTCCCCAGCTCGGCCACACAGGCGTCAACAGGACCCCTTCCACCAGACTCCATCACCAAGAGGCAACTGCTAGGGACCCATTCTCTCGGCACAGACACAAATGCTCACTGAGGGCTCAGGCCAGCAGTTCTTCTAAACCCTCCCTTTGTGCTAACCACTCAAGTTCACAAATTTTTCCCTCCCCAAGAAAATCTAAGTTGCTATCTCTGGGCAAAAAAAGGTCAGTGTGAGTTTTTGGAAAAACTTTTCCAGCAGTGCACCCCAAGAGGGAATTCCTAAATTATACAACCACCTTTAATGGTGCAGACAATAACCCCAGCAGCATTATCCCCAATGGCCAAGAAATGAAATCTACCCAAGGGTCCATTCATGGGATGAGTGAATATTACTGGTGTATATTGTACAATGGTTATTATTCAGCCATTTAAAAAAAAAGAAGGTGGGAAGCCCAAGGGGATTGCAACTGAGATGTAAAAATGCACAAAAAGATGTGAAATAAACTATTATATATACATATATATGTGTATATATACATATATATAGACATATATACACACATACATATATATGTATATATGTATATATATGTGTGTGTGTGTATATATATATATATATATATATATATAAAGGAGGAGGCTTTCCTGGTGGCACAGGGGGTTAAAGCACAGCACTGTGAAGCTGTCCGCAGCCACTGTAGCACGAGCTGGATCTGTGGCCAGGGAGCTGACCCACGTGGCACAGCAGACCTTTTTCCTGTCCTGTCTGCTGCTCCTCTCAGCAGTATATTTCAGTAGATCTCCCTTTTCTGCTCCCCACTGTCTCTGGTGAGCCTCTCACCCCCTACTCCTGCCCTCCTGGTCTATACCCCAGTTCTTGCATACATAATAAATTCTTAAAAAATTAATTAATTAAAAAAATTTTTAAAAGGAAACCCCACTGTATGTGACAATATGGATGAAACACAAGGGCATTATGTTGAGTGAAATAAATGAAAGAAATAAGTCAGACAGACAGCATGGTATCAGCCCAGAGTGGTAAGTGGAATATAAACAAGCCAACAGAAAACCAAGCTCACAGATACAAAGGACAGGCTGGTGGCTGCCAGGGGTGGGGGGAGAGAGGGTGGTGGAGGAAATGGGTCAAGATGGTCAAAAGGTCCACACGTCCAACTATTAAATACAGAGGTCGGGGGCTGTCCAGCACAGAGACGGTAGTTAACATCACTGTGTATTTGAAAGTTCCTAAGAGAAAATCTGAAAACTTCTCATCACATGAAAAAATGTGAGATGATCACTGTTCATTACACTTTCTATGGTGATCATTTCACATAATCTACCAATAAAAAAAGCTCTTTCAGCCCTCCCTGGTGGCGCAGCGGGTTAAAGCACTTTACTAAGAAGCTTAAGCGACTTCCGCATGAGTTTGATCCCCGCCTGCCCCAGAGGAGATCCACATGGCTCAGCAGACCTCTCCTGACCCACCCGCTGCTCCCCTCAGCAGTGCACTTCGTCGATCTGCCTGTTCTGCTCCCCACTCTGTCCCTGGTGAATCCTCTCACCCTGCGCATCTCTGGCCTGTACCCCAGTTCTGTACAAATAAATGAATAAGTCTAAAAAAAAAAAACTACTTGTGGAAGGAGTTTATAAAAAAAAAAGTTTTCATTACACCTGAAACTACTCTAATGTTATAGGCTAATTACACCTCAATTTAAACACAAACACAAAATACGAGCGGGAGCATGACGCACCTCAGGGGAACATCCAAGCATCACTTTCAGTTTTACACTTCAGGACACCTCGAGACTTTCTTTTCACGTGCACCCCGCTACTGTTGCTGAGGCTGATCACATTTCTATACAAAAGTCAGACCGGGATTTTATTTTCCTTTTGTGCCTCTCCAGCTTGGCTTGTTTCCCATTCGTTTGTCCTTGGAAAGCCCCGTGGATGAGGGCGGCCCCCCAACACAAAGATGCCCACGCTGTGAGTTGCTGCAACACAGGCCCAGGCCAGGCGACCTGTCACTCACTTTCTGTCTGTGAAGCCTCAGTTTAGAAGTTTCACCGTATCAACCTTGCAGGCTTTATTCCCTTTGCAATGCCCTAGGCCAGCCCCAGCCCTGGGAAGGAGCAGCGCCTCACCCACGAAGCCACCCAGAAATCAGACGGCTGGGGTCTGGGAAGGAGTTGTGAGGCACGAAGCTAATGCCAAAGCTTAGAAGTCACTTAATAAACTTAAAAGTAAGCCTGAGACCCATACAAAGTTTAGTAAGCTGACAGATGACAGAATTTTTCCCTCTAACCCCAGAGGCACAGTAGTCCCTAGATCCTGAGCTGCTGTCAACCTGGTGGTGTTTGCAATGCAGAACAGACAGGTGAGCCACTGCCATGACAAAAGCAGGGCCCAGCCCCAGACCCACAGCGAACCTCACTTCCCTGTCCACAATTTGGGCACGGAGCCCCAGCTTTCCTTTATATAAGCTGCATCTCCTCCGTGCACATTCTTAAAGGCATGTTTTAATCTTTGCAAAAGGCTCATCACGCTGCCTGCAACCACCTGCCTCCGTGTCTCCTCTGTGAGAGAGCTGAGCCATGTCTGCACTGTCAGGCTGTCTACGGCGTCTGTGTAATTCCTACATATTAATATAGTACAGTATATTCTCGAAAACAGGAGCCCATCAATTTTCTAAAAAGTTAGCAACTGTCTCTTGAGTAAAAGAAAAATCCCTATTTAAGAAACATACACGAGGTGTTTAGAAGTCCAGGGGGTCAAACAGATGGGAAAAAGTTATGCCTGTTTGGGTTCCATTTTTATTATTTATTATTTATTTGTATAATTTAATGTTATTTTTGTAACATTTTATGAGTAGGAAATTACTCTCAAAACCTAAAAATGGAGCTCTCCCTGGTGGTGCAGTGGGTTAAGGCACAGCACTAAGAAGCTAAAGCCACTTCAGCATGAGTTCAATCCCTGCCCCAGAGGTGACCACATGGCGTGGCAGACCTCTCCTGACCCGCCTGCTGCTCCCCTCAGCAGTGGACTTCGTCAATCTGCCCGTTCTGCTCCCCACTCTGTCTCTGGTGAATAGTCTCACAGCCCCTGCACCTCTGGTCTGTGCCCCAGTTCTGCACAAACAAGCAAACAAACAAACAAATAAATAAATATATTTTTTAAAGAATAAAACCTAAAAAATGGAAAACACACCCCCCCATTGGGGAAAGGTGTGCCTTAACTCCTTGAGTGGAGGTACATTTTGGTGGCTCCTCACTGCTATCAGGTCACACACTTGCACCTGCTTCAGATGGAATGCACCTTCCCACCCAGAGTACCTGCTTGGCAATCCCTGTGTCTGCCTGGAAGAGGCCTCCCAGAGGCTACACTCCCAGAAGGGAGCTCTGGCCGGACAGGATCCCCGGAGGCTGCCCAGGAACCTCACACCCAGGGCAGGGTTCTCAGAGAAGCTTCCAGGCAAGTCAGCCTGAGTGCTCTCAGCTGTACTACTATAATTACTACATCAGGATGCTTTGGATGTTTGCAGGGTGCTGGCCTGTGTTAAAGAGAAAAAAAATCAGCTCCATTTTCTTTTATTTGTTCATTGAATTAAACGTCTGTTAACCACCTATTCTGCTCTCAGCAACTTCCAGGCTCTGGGAGGCCGAAAGGAAGTAGAAAGTGAAACCTTTCCATTCCTTGCTTGATCTTCTCCCTTAAATGTAAGCCCTGGATGGAGCCTAGTAGGTTTTTTGATTTTGTGGGTTTTTACAAATCCCAGAGTTTAGTACTGGAGTATAGTAGTCTAATCTCCCCTCAAGAAATGTCAAAATAATGAATATTTGTTTCAAAGTGGTGATTCTTTGTTCATAAAAAGTGAGTCATTTAGGTTAAGTTACACCTTTTGTTAACATTAGACTTATTAACAAATTCCTACCATTTTTGTACTATCGACTCCAAATTTAGCTTCAGTTATCTAATCCTCTTACACTTCCCAAGTTTTCAGGAACTGAAAGAAACCAGCTATGGAAAACAATGAACAGTCTCAAAAATGCAAATTCATTTCTACTCTGACCCAGAAAAAAAACAGCAAACTCAGATACCAGATCATGCTTTTTAAAAAGAACTCCTGGACCTCCCAGCCACTGCAGCACAAGCTCCATCCCCAGCCATGGAGCTGACCCACATGGTGCAGCAGACCTCTCCTGTCTCGCCCACTGCTCCCCTCAGCAGTTTATTTCAGTTAATCTGCCTGTTGTTCTCCACTGCGTCTCTGGTGAATCATCTCACCCCCTGCATCTCTGGCCTGTGCCCCAGTTTTTGTATGCATAAATAAATAAATCTAAAAAAAACACAAAAAAACAAAAAACAAAACTCCTGTCTCCTGGAGATTTGCATTCAGGCCTCCGTGAATGCAATGAATTTGCTTCACCACTGTGGGGATAGGTCACAGGTGAACAGATACCCCACAGAGGATCCTCCTCACTGTGATACTGTTTTCTGTGCCTCTGCACTGTTTGAGCTCCCCGCAAGGAACAATCTGATTCAGAGGGCACCCCAGCTATCGTAGTTTGACGTACAGCTTTTGAGCCCATCGTGATGCAGACACAGGCCTCCAGGCTTGCGCCTAGAATTCTGAATAGAACATTCTGCTATTCACTTGCAGTACAGTCTTCAATAAGCTACAGGACAGTCAACACTTTATAATAAAATAGGCTTTGTAGCCGATGATTTTACCTGCTGTAGGCTAAGGCCATGTAAGTGTTCTGAGCAGGCCAAACATGATGTTGGGGTGGTCGGGTACATTAAATGCATTTTCGAGTTATAATACTTTCCACTTAAGATGGGTCATCGGGATGTAAGCCTATTTTGAGAACATCTGTATGTGTGTGGAAGTTTTCACGTTTGGGGCTGACTAGATTATGTAGTCACTCCCCTGTCCTTACGGCAACGGTGTCACACACAGGGCTCCCCACCCCAATCAGAGGGCATGGGGGGATGAGATGCACACCCCAGTGGCCTGATGACATTTCCCCTCCCAGCAAACCTTGCAGTAAAAGCAGGGAACTGAGAGTTTCAGAGACTTCTCAAAGCCCTTTCCAGAATGACAACCAAACCCACACAACCTATGGGGCAGCCCAAAATGTGTGACTAGAATACAAACAATGCCCAGGGCCGCACCCCAGTGCAGGGCAGGCACTGAGCCCCATGCCAGCTGCCCAGACTGCGGTGAGCTGGTAAAGGCATCCGCTGGTAAAGGCTCACCCACTGGTGCATGGTGGGGTGTGGTCAAAGCACTGGTTTTATTTATTTATTTTTAAAGATTTGTTTATGCATGCAAAACTGGGGTACAGGCCAGAGATGCAGGGGGTGAGAGGATTCACCAGAGGCAGAGTGGGGAGCAGAACAGGCAGATAGAGGAAGTACACTGCTGAGGGGAGCAGCGGGCAGGTCAGGAGAGGTCTGCTGCACCATATGGGTCACTTCCCGGGCTGGGATCGAACTGGCATAGAAATGGCTGCAGCTAGCTTCAGAGTGCTGTGCTCTAATCCATTGCACCACCATGAAGGGTCCGTAAAGTATTTGGTTTTATAGAAACTGGTCCCTCTATGCAGAATTTGTGGAAAATGGGGAAACTATGACTTAAAATGAACATTATTTAAAATGAACAGTGACATTTAAAGCCATTATTTTAAAGGTACATCAAGCTCTAGATAGGGGCTTAAATAGGAAGCAAGTTCTTATCACCATGTCTGAAGAAAGACCGTGGTCCTTCAGAGCCAAGTGTGCCTTCTGGGAAGACATTCAAGGATGAATCAATCCCATTTCGCTGCCCTGGCCAGGTCAAGACAGGCATAAGGAATGGCCTTATTATCTCTGGGCAAAGAATTCCCAACCAGTGTGCAAGGAGATGAAAACAGGCCTCCAGAGTTTGGCTAGTGAGTCCCTAAGCTGTAAATACAGGTCACAGAGATGTTGGGTTCAAAGACAACTGTTAGCATCGCCTGTCTTATTCACAACGAACAAACATGAAGCCACAGTTCAAGGGCCGCTATTTCTGTCCTGGCAGTCAAGCCTGGAGGTGAGACAGCCTGACTCAGCTAGATGGGAAAGCGCTCAGGTAGGCAAGGCTCGGGGCTCCTCCTGAACCACACAAATTCACACCCAGCTCAGACCAACACAGAGGCAAAACTCCAGAGTTTCTTCAGACGGTGTTCTGAGAGGTCTCTGATACAGATGCAAATCTATATACATATAGATGCAAATCTTATCCCTGGAACGCTCTGCTGTCCTCCCATTAGATCCCAGAAATCAGACCCTGAACTGCGTGTGAGACGCGACTGTGGGTTCTCCACTGGGTCCTACAAAGCTGCTGGGGTTCAGCGTCAAAGCTATAGCCACAGGGCATGAGGTATAAGGTGTAGAGAGGACAAATAACAAAATGGCAGGTGTAAATCCTACCTTATGTTTAAATGTAACACGTCAAAGATATAAATAGGGTAAAACTAAAAGTCTGGTGGGGGGGAATGTATCATGCAGAGAGAAATGAGAAATGGCTATACTACTTGGAAAAATAGACTTGAAGATGAAAAAGTGTCCCTAGAAACATGGTAAGTCAATTTATCAGCAAAATACAACAATTATAAACAAATACACCTAACAGTAGTTTCACAATATATGAAGCTGCCAATGGTATCATCCTATATGTACGAAATCCTAATGATTCTACCAAAAAATGCTTAAAGCAAATTCCACAAACAAATTCCACAAACCTACAGAATACTAAAGCAACACATGAAAGCCAGCTGCATTTCTAAACATCAGCAATGAACAACCCAAAAGGGATAGTCAAAGTAAAAATGCCACATAACAATGGCATATTCCAAAAAAAAGAATAAATTTAATAAAGAAGAAAAATGATTTGCACACCAAAAATTATAAAACATTGCTGAAAGATTTAAATACACAAGTGAAAAGCTATCCATAGTTATGGACTAAAAGACTTAATATTGTTAAGATTACAATATAATTCAAATCCACTTTCAAAATCCCAACAGTGGACATCCCTGGTGGCACAGAGTAAGTCTCAGCACCTATGCAACCTGAGTTCCATCCCCAGCCACATGGTGCAGCAGACCTCTCCTGTCTCACCCACTGCTCCTGTCAGCAGTGTATTTCAGTCAATCTGCCTGTTCTGCTCCCCACGCAGTCTGGTGAATCCTCTCACCCTCTACACATAAATCCTTAAATGCAAAAACATACAAGATCTCAGTTCTTGTATGCATCAACAAATAAATCTTAAAAAAAAAAAAACACAAAACTTCAACTGCATTTTCTATAAAGACAAGAAAAAAAAATGCAACCTAAAGTTAATACACAATCTCAAGGACCCAGAAAAAGAACAAAGTTGGATGTCTCATACTTGCTGACTTCAAAACTTACTATAAAGTCACAATGATCGTAACAGTGATTATTGTGAAAATACTTTTTTTGACCCATGAGATATAAGAGAGGATCCTGAAATAAACACTTGCACGTCAAATGTTGTGACCAGGATGTCAAGATACCGCATGGGCGGAAGGACAGTTTTTTTCCTATAAATGTTAGCAAAGCTGGATAGCCTTCAAAGAATGAAACCAGACCATTACTTTACGCTACATACAAACGTTATCTCAAATGAACCAAAAACTTAAACACAAGTGTTAAAGCTATAAAAGTCATAGAGGTTGAAAACATATGGGAACTGTTCAGGATACCGGGTCTGGCACTGACTTTCTTGGGTATGATACCAAATGCTCTGGCAACAGAAGGAAAAAAAAGCAGGACAGCAAAAGTAAACCTTTATGCCTCCAAGGACCCTATCAAAAGTGTAAAAGAATCTACAGACTAGTAGAAAATACCTGTAAGTTATATATCTGATAAGGGATTGATATACACACACCAACACACACACAAGCCTACAACTCAACAACACGAACATGGCTGAGAAATGAACAAAGGACTTGTACAGATATTTCTCCAAAAGGTAAACAAATAAATACATGCAAGGATGCCAACATCACTCATGGATAGGGAAATACAAATCAAAAGAGACTCTTCACACTCATTAGAATGCCTATTTTCAAAAATGCAGGAAAAAAGAGTTGGTGAAGATGTGGGTATAATGAAACCCTGGACACTGCTGGTGGGAATTGTGGTGGGAATACTATATGGCAATTCCTCAAAAAATAAACAACACAGAAACATAAAGGTCTGAGCCAGTAATTCCACTTCTGAGTATATACCCAATAGACTTGAAAACCAAACCTCAAAGGAGTCCATCTCCCAGTGCAATCCCACAGCAGAATTGCTCACGACAGCCAAAAGCAGAAACAGCCCAAATGCCCATCAGTAGATGGATGGATAAAGCAACCGTGATGTGGGTAAAGCAGATAGTGGACATTACTCAGCACAAAAAGAAATGAAATTCTGATCCATGCTTCATGGATGATTCTTAAAGACTATACAAAGTGAAGAAGTCAGACACAAAAGGGCAAATATTGCATGATTCCACCTGCATGAGGTATTTAGAGCTGTCAAATCTGTAGCAATAGAAAGTAGAATGGTGGGTGTAGCTGGGGAATGAGCGAATAGGAAGATAATGCTTACTGGGAACAGATTTTCCAGTTTGGGATGATGAATAAGAAATGAAGGTGAACAGTGGTGGTGAGTGCACAGCAGTGTAAAAATGCATTTAATAGTATTAAAGTGTACTCTTTAAAATGGTTAAAACAGTAAATGTTACATTATTTATATTTTATCACCATGGGGGTAAAAAATCAGATAGGGTGAGTCCTCCATTGATTTTTGGTTTTAAACATATTTTTAGCTATTCTAGTTTATTTTCCCTATTATAGAAATTTTTAGAAAAGATGAATCAGTTCATCTTTTTTCTATATAAAAGAACCCTGTTGAAATTCCTTTAAAAATCAAATGTAATTTCTTTTTGTGACACAGCAGTAAAACTTCTACATTTCTCCCCAAGAGAAAATTAAAACACATCCACATTAAAAACTTAGACACAAGTCTTCATAACAGCATTATTCCTAAGAGGCAAAAAGAAACCACCCATCACTCATTACCTGATAAAATATAATATCCTCATAGAATGGAATATAATACAACAAAAAAGCAAGAAATCCTGACACTTGGCTACAATGCCAGTGAGTTCCAAACAGATGGTATACTTTCACTTATATTAAACATGCAGAAGAAGCCAAGTCTGGGATGATAAATTAGTGGCTAGTTGGAGCATTGGAGTGGAGTAGGAGTGGAGATTGTACTTTGCAATCTTGCCAATCTCATTTATTAGTTCTAATAGTATTTTCATAGATTCCTTGGGTTTTCTATGTGTGACCCAGGAGAAAATAGGGAAAACAGTTTTATTTTCCCCTTCCAATCTGTAAGCGTTTTACTTCTTTTTCTGGCCAAGTTGCACTGGCTAAAATAAATGTTACAAATTATGCTAATATCATTAATCAATGCTACACCTGTGGCCACAAGAGCCGGATAAATTTTGGCAGAAAACAGTGAGAGTAGCTGGGACATGTTAGCTCCTTAAAATTTCACACAATAGGTCCCTCCTGGGTGGCACAGCGGGTTAAAGCACAGTACTAAGAAGCTTAAGCCACTTCCGCATGAGTTCGATCCCCACCTGCCCCGAAGGAGATCCACATGGCGCTGCAGACCTCTCCTGACCCGCCCGCTGCTCCCCTCAGCAGTGTACTTCGTCAATCGGCCTGTTCTGCTCCGCGCTCTGTCCCTGGTGAATCCTCTCACCCTCCGCATCTCTGGCCTATATCCCAGTTCTGTATGAATAAATAAATCCTTTTAAAAAAAATTTTCACACAATAAAATGTTTGTCTAAAACAAAAGCTTTAGAAAACATATCACTAGTATAAGTGTCCCTTGCATTACTTTTTCCTGTGTGACTGCATTTGATCTTTGTAACAATCTAATAGCTACTTTCCCCATGTATAGAAGGAGGAAAGGGGTTAAGGTAAGTCAAGACACCTGTCCACCTGGGCTCAAGGGACCATTTGGAACAGACATCAACTGTGAATGCAGAGAACTTGCCAGGGCCCAGCTGGATCTCACCCATCCGTCTGTCTGTCCTTCCGCTGGCTCACTGGCTAAGCTAATCCCTACAGAAACTGGTGCTGGTGAAACACAGATCAAAATATCAAGGCACTGAAAGTCACATGGGGAGAAGAATAGAGGAGAGCACTAGCCACCTGAGGAGCCAGGAGGCAGGTGCAGTAGCTGAGCCAGCTCCGTGTCCTCAAAGAATCCCAGGAATGAGGCAGCAGGTATGGAGGGTCAGGACCCAGGCACTAAGGCTAGATGAAAGGTATTTTTGGCAGTTTTCTTGTTTTTAGCTTGAAGTGTATGGATCAGATGGAGTCAAACAATTCTGGTTCTGCCTCTTACATGCATGTAAACTTGGATTTGCACTTCATCTCTCTGTTACTTTCCTCATCTGTAAAGTGGGAATCATCAATTGCATCTGCCTTTGAAGACTGAGGGTAAGAAGTAGGTAAAGTACTCAGGAGTTAGCCAACTGCAGCCCAATGCCTGTTTCTCCAAAGAAAGTTTCATCAGAAGCTAAAGATATCATTTGTCTCTGCTGATCTGTTGCCACAACACAGAGTTGTAAATGTTCACTTTCTGGACCTTTACTAGTCCAGCAAACCTGGTTGAGAACAATGCATAAGTACTAAAGAAATGTTAGGTATTCTTTTCAAAAAAATTCACTTTCAGAATGACAAATTTGAGTATGTGCACAAGATATAGACATAAGCATTGGTAACAGTAGTGACAAACCTGAAATAACAATGTCAATTAACAGGAAGCTGATTAACCAAATGATGCTACCTCTGTCCTGGTGGAACATTATATAGCCATTAAAAAGAACAAGGGAAATGTGTGCACTTACACTGTCCATACTCACATGTACATAAGATCTTCAAGATCTTAAAGTAATCTAAAAGCATTAAATCAAAAAAGATGATAGCCACAATATAATCTCATTATGTTACCAAAAGAACACACACAAAAATACCAAAAACCATATGTAGCCGCAGAAACGGTTATAAACTGCAAAAGAAATACTGTCCCTTAACTTTACTGTTAATACACTATGTAATGAGCTGGGATTTTGTGATTTTTCTCATGGCTTAAAAATAGCATTTGAATCTCTTAGCTCATATCCTAGGACACTTTTCAACCCTTGTGTCATTGCCCCTCAGGGACAAACAACAGAATACAGATGAATCTCAAATACATCATGGTAGTGAACTAAATGAATCTCAAAGAACACATGTGACATTCTGGAAAAAGCAAAACGCAGGAATGGAAAACAGCTCAGTGGCTGACAGTTGAGGAGTAGGGGTGTGGGGGAGGCTTGTTTTGCTGCAAGGGACAGCATGAGGGAACTTGGAGAAGTTGGAACTGCTCTATGTCTTGACTGTCAGCGAATTTCGAACATGGGCAAACTGTCACTGAACTTATAAAATAGGCAAAGAACAGGATATCGAGACGCCAAAAACTGTATGTAAATTTTCCAACAAATTCAAATAGACATTTAAAAAAAGTCCCAATGCGAGGGGTGCATGCTCTTTGACTGACTTATCTGCACACACGCAGATGCATTAACCCAGGAAATGTGGCCACGACAATTCCCTATTCGTCCCTCCCGGAGATGAAGTCGCGGGGCAGGGGGAGGTAGTAAACCGCTTAGCGGTATTCCACAAATTGCATTCCTACAAATGCGTAACTGCCGCCATCCGCATTTATTCAAGTGGCTATTCTCTCGATACCTGTCCCTGCAGATCTGCCTTTCTTTACACAGAAAACCAGTAAGGAGCGGCCGGGCTGAGGGGCAGCAGGCGTGGGTCCCGCTCGGCCGCCGCGCCGGGGCCGGGTTTGGCAGCACCGCCGCCGGCTCTCCGAGTTGCCGGCGAGTTGTCAAGCACAGCAACCTGAGCTACAGCAGCGCCGGCTATCACGGCTGCTTCAATCACGATCTTCGAAGGAGTCGCGCTGGAAAATGGCCAAGAAACGCGCCGAGCTCACCAAGCGGCAGAAACTGTCCGATGGGCACCCAATACCCCACTAGCAGCAGAGCGGCCCTCGGGAATCTCCGTCGCCCACACAAGCGCGGACCACCCCGCGCGGGGTTCAGCGCGCCCCCGCTCTCTCCACTGTCGAGCCCACACCAGAGTGGACATTGTCCGGTCGCCCCCTCCCCGCTGAAAACGACCCCGAAACCCCACTTCCCAAGGAGCCGCACACCCTTTTTCTACACCCACAACGTGCTGCTCGTTAAGCGCACGCGTTTCGGGCTTAAAATACACGATCCGGAATGGCTGTGCGAACGGCGCTGCCCACGTAACAATCCCGGCTCCGTAACAAAGCCCAAAACTCATCTCTCCAAGAATCTGCAAAATGGTTTCGCTCGCCCGGAGTCTCCCTCCATTCCTCAGAGCGCAAAGGCAAACCCTGGCCGGGTCCCCGCACCGCCTTCGAGCTAGTTGTCCGCCCCTCACTTTCCAACAATAACTGCGGAGCGGACCCCTCCCCACCCGAGCGCTGCCATGTGCCG
>NW_004567136.1:2754894-2788893 GCF_000260355.1 Condylura cristata | reverse complement strand
GCAGCCACGTTCCTCACCTGGGTCCGCGGCGGCGGCTCGGGGTCCCGGGCGGGCGCTGGGAGTTTCCTGCCCGAGTGACTCACTCGGGCGGGCCGGGAATGCGCCAGGAAACACCCGGCCTCCTCCCCTTCCTCCCGGGGCGGGGGCTCTCCCGGCTCAGCCCCTTCCTCCTGGCGCTCCTCCCTCCGCGCTCCGGCTGCGGCCCAGTCCGCTGCCTGCTTCTCGCTCCGCGCCGCGCGCCCTCAGCCGCTCCCGCCGCCTCCCGGCCGCCGGGCCGCGCGCTCAGACGCCGCTCGGCGGGAAGGAGAGCAGCGGGCGGCGGGGCCGCGATCCCCTGTGGCCGCCGAGGCTGCCTCCCGCCCCCTGGGAGGAGATCCTCGAGGGCCACCTGCTGGCCTAGGCCACCTCGGCTCTGCGGGACCGCGGGCGGGTCGGCCTGGAGCTCACGGTGGGAGTCGCCCGGCTCGGGGCATCGAAGGAACTGGCTTCCACACGCTGTCCCGGGGCTCCACCGGGGGGGGGGGGGAGGGTGGATGGGATGTGCGGCGGAACGGACGCGCGGGGACACCCAGGACCCTCCGGCCGGCGCCCCACCACCTGGAGGAGGCGCGCTCACCTGCGCCCCGCGGGCGGGAGCGCTACTGGCAAGAAGTGAGGGTGCGCCAGGTACGCGCCGCCGGGCCCAGCCAGCTAGGGGCCGTGGCCTCTCGTGCGCCCCACAGTGATCCCTGGGGTACCACCCATCTCCCTGCCGAGTGGGACAGACGCGTGCGCGTCTTGTGGGAAGGGCTGACATAAGAAAACGTGAATTAATTCCACAAAACTGGAGATGCCTCGTAAGGAAATGTTGAGTGGAGTCAACTGTCACAATGTGTAAGAGTAAAATTGTTCGAAAGTTCCTTAACACTCCCCCCCTTTACCCACCCACCTGCATGCCAATGAAAAACAAAAATGATGGGTCTCAAGCATTAGAATGTGGCCACTAGAGGATGAACACACAAGAGGTTGGATTACCCACTGGCTATGCTCTAAGTAGTGCAGAAAGTTACAGGGAATGGATTCTGACTAGAACCTACCGCACCAGAGAACACTTTCTGGGGCTCCTGGAGGTCCCTCACTCTCCGACAAAACAAAACCAGCCCACATGTTTCAGTCAATAAGTTACTGCTTCTCTTTCTCTCCGCTGGCAGCTAAGTATTTAAAGTTAGATTCTAAAGGTTCTTTTGTCTTTCTCTTTTTTTCACAATGAAAGTGAAAAAGATCGCAATCCCTTGAGCGATTCATGAAAACTGGATCAGACTATCCATATGATTATTAACATCCTTCCCTATTGAGCTAACCCTCTATGAGTAAGTAGTCGCATGAGCCATGAGATATTTGGCACACAAATATCTTCTCATTCTTTGCCCATCCTAACATAGCTAACCATACATCTCTTCTTCCCCCAACTCTTTGTCAAGTAGCTACCATGTCCCTGACCATATAGCCAAAACAATGGCGACACCTTTCAATATATACTCACATTTATCCTCTTGGCACAATCAAGTCCACGTTCTACCCACTAAGCCCCAGTGTTTCCCTTCACCACTGTCCTCCAGGAACGTCCCAGAGAGTGTGCCTGCATACAGTGCAGAACCCATCATAAAACAGGTGCCATGTTTTCTTCCTCAGGCAACTGCTCTTGGAGACAGTCCCATGAGGTGATAGGTGAGGACTGAGAGAGAAAGCCGGTGCAGCAAAGATGGGGCCATGGGATTTGGTCTACTTTTTCATGCAGCCTAGCTGTGCCTTCAAGGCCTGCTTGAGCTCTAGTGTAGTTCCCACCTCCATCTGGTAACAGTCACATTAACACATCCCCTGATACCTGGTATGTAACGACTGGGCTGCAAAATGTTTCTCTCCACACCATTCGGTAAGAATGATTATTCTTGCACATGAGCTGCTGTGTGCTGCTGTGCTTGCCAGCTTTAGGATTTGATGGGTCAGACTACAGTTACAGTGGGCTGTTCAGGCCAGATAGTAATTGGAGGGCCATTCGTTATATGCTTACTCTAGTTAGCCCCATTGATTGGCAAGCCAAAGGCTGATTCTCAAAAGGATGGTAAGGTGTTCACAGAGGCAGGTTTTGCTTCCAAATCCTAAGGCTCTGGGCCCTAAGCCTGCCCAACGCTCCAAATAGCAGCCCATCTGCCACTGCCACTTTCCAAAATTAGCACTTTTCAGGTCACTCAGTAATTGGAACAGTGTCACACTGGCTGAGGACCATGTTATCTCCGAAGTGTTTCACTAGGTTTTGAGCCTTTTTTGTGGTTATGGAATGGGCAAGATGCAGCAATTCACCCTTGGACTTAGAAGGGATAATGCCATATGCCCCAATTACCAGACCTCTAGAAATTTCACTGAGGGGCTAAATTCCCAAACTTTTGTGGGAATTATTTCCTACCGATTTATTGACAGGCAAATGCCTTCCTACATGTCTAGAGTAGTTGCCATCACCAGGTTCAATCAGTATCATACTATCCTCTGAGGCTACAGTGACATTTCATGGAAAGTTAAGGCAACCTCAACCCTGCAGACAACTCTAAGATGTAAGGCTGGGAAACTGAGGTGCTCCTGAGGTATGGCAGTGAGGGTGTGTTGCAGACTTGCTGAGAGCAATCTGCTTCTGGTGTTTTTACCAAATGATGAGGAGAAAAGAACACTTTCCAGCCCAAACGCTACATACCAGGTCTCAGGGGATGTGTTAATTTGCTCAAGTAACAAAACCACATCAGGAACAGCAGCTGCAATTAGAGTCATCAGCTGATTAAATTTATGCATCTGTTGTCATGTTACAAGATTTTGCTTGCTTCTGCACAGGCCAAAAGTTGAGTTGAATGAGGATATGGAATCCTTCAAGTTCTTGAGGATGGCATGGAGTCTCTGCAATCCCTCCAGGAATGCCATATTGCTTTGATGTTTATTATTTTCCTAGGAATAAGCAGTTCTAGCAGCTCCCATTTGGCATTTCTTACAACAAAAGCCTTCACTCAAGAGGTCAGGGAGCCAGTGTAGAGACCTTGGCAGCTGCTGACTGTGTCTGTTCCAATGATGCATTCTAGAACAAGGGAAATGGAAATTACCACAAGACAGGGGGCAAGACCCACTGTGAGACTAACAAACTAAAAGTCCTTCCACACATCACCAGCACCCCCCCACCACCACCACCAAGCTGCTGCACTAATTGGAGAATCATGGTGCTGTTTTGGGTCTCCGGAAATCAGAGCCCCACCTCCATCACAAACTCCTGGTTGTCCCACTCATTCACTGCCTTTCTCATGAGGGCTCCCAGGGGACTCCATAACCAAGAGGACCTGTTCTTGGTTTAACAGTACTGCAAGGTCCAAAAGCCACACAGCTTCCTTTTCTGTACATAGTTTTCTGATGATAAAATAATACATATTTATCGTGGAACACTTCTGAAAGACATGTAGTCTCTACCCCGAAAACATTTTCCTCACTGAAATGTTTCCATGACAACTGTCTGCATCCTTTCCTCTTAATTCTCTTGGTCAAGATGCCTCCTGGATTTTTCTATCTTCACAGGCACTCAAGTCAAATTTCTTTCTTTCTTTTTTTTTTAAAAAAGATTTATTTATTTATGCATACAGCCAGAGATGTGGGGGGGGGGGAGCGCTGTGTGAGAATATCCACCAGAGACAGAGTGGGGAGCAGAACAGGCAGATGGACAAAGTACACTGCTGAGAGGAGCAGTGGGAGAGACAGGAGAGGTCTGCATCGCCATGTGGATCACCTCCAGGGCTGGGATCGAACTAATACTGAGGTGGCTGCAGCTAGGTTGCAGTTCTGGGTCCTAATCTGTTGTGCCACCAGAGAGGGTCTCAAGTCAAATTTCTAAAATAATATTCCAAAACAGTTTTAACCCCCACCTCTCTTGCGCCAAGTATGCTCGGGTCCCTTTAAGGTTACCATCTCACCCAAGGGCACCACTTTCCATCCAGATGCCCAACTCACAAAACAAAACAAGGACTCACCCATGACTCCTGTCCCTGATCCTCCATATATCATCAAATCCTCTTGGTTCATTTCCTTATTAAATAATTAACCCGAGTTATTATCATTATTATCTATGGTATTGCCATGAAACAGTAAAGTTGCTCTATCGCGAAGGGACTCTGTCAGGAATTTAGGAATACTTTCCCAACACTCACCTCTACACTGAGCATTCCCGGCTCCCGCGTTACCATCCTGCAGAACTTTGGGACAAAAGGGGCCCTGGGAACTTTCAGATCCCCTCTGGGGGCTGGGATCAGCCAGTGTGAACTTGGGACAGTGATTAAGCCAGGAGCCCAGGATATGCTAATACCAGAGGGCGTTCTAGGCGGGCCCCACAGGGGCAGTTTCTTAAGCTCCCGGGGGACTGTGTTGCAGCATTTGCCCATTTGTGCCGCCTCCCGCCAGCGGGGAAGTCCAAGGGGAACAAACTCGGATAGCCGGGACGGGAAGCTGAAAGGCAGCAGGTGCCCAGAGGCTGTGGGGGCGGGGCTTCTGACAGGGGCGTGGCTTTGGTCGAGGGGCGGGGCTTTGGCCGAGGGGGCCAAAACTAAACCCTGCCACTAAAGCCCTGGGGGCTGCTGCACCCGGAGGGCTGCGGGTCCCTGACACAGGCTTCCACTCACACGCCCACAACCTTCCGCCTCAGCCCCTAGAATGCGAGCACGAGTCCGGGCCTTGGCCCAAGCCTTCCTGGGCTTGGGGGAGAGGGTGTGAGGGTAGTTTTAGTTCTTCCTTTGCGGCTCCTCCTGCGCCTTTGTGGACCGCTGGTACAGGATTCTGACTGCAGACCTCTAGACCCCAGGTGGATAACTGGTCCTTCAATCAAGGGCCCCCTCTTCTTTTCTTTCCCTTCCTCCTCCTGCCCCTTCTGCTTCTTATTGAGACCATCATCATTATGAACAAGTGTTACTTTTAGTGTTATTACTACTACTTGCTTTTATACATCTAATAAATTTCTCTATCTGTAAATGTAACAAAAGTCCTGAAGATGAGAAGGGAAAGGGTTCAGCATGAGAACTTGGAAATACTCCAAGTGCTTCCCTGGAGGGGACTGTCCCATCTGGGATGTGATGGCGGCCAGGAAAAGGCCCCTTGGCTCACCTGAGCCCCTGGGGTCCCAGTAACCCCAGATACCTTTCTGGAAGGCTGGGAAACGGCGTCTCTGACATTTTTATATGTCCCTTGGGAACCCCAAAATTGGCCCTGCTGGCATGGAACGCCACCTTCATCACAGAAGCTTGGGGAGCCACTTGTTCTGGCCCTTATCTCCCACGACCTGGGAACTACCTGAGGGTGCCACCCAGCAGCTCTTGGCCTAGAAACACCAAGGGAAATTTCCAGATCTCTGGAGGGGGCTGACTAGAACAGATGGCAGAAAGCAGCCAGGTGAGCAGTGCTGCAGTTATTTCCCTTCCACAGAACACAGTCTTGGAGGAGGGGGAGGGAGGGTTGAGTCCTTGGTTGCTGTTCTCTCCTTTCCTTTGTGTATTGTAACTTAAATGCTGAGGTATACAATTACTATGAGTATGAGAGAAGAAAGAAGACAGGAGGGTGAGAGGTGGCAGGAGAGAATGGCCAGGGAGGACTGGAACTAACGCCCAGGGTCTTCTGACACCCCGTCCTTTGGCCTCAAAGCAAAAGATTCTGGGCCTTCCCTGGTGGCGCAACGGGTTAGGGTGCAGCGCTGCAAGCAAACCACAGCCATTTCACTGCGAGTTCGATACCCCACCCGGAGGTAACCACATGGCGTGGCAGACCTCTCCTGACCCGCCTGCTTCTCCCCTCAGCAGTGTGCTTCCTCAGTCGGCCTGTTCTGCTCCTGACTCTGTCTTGGGTGAATCCTCTCACTGGCCCTGTACCTCTAGCCTGCACCCCAGTTCTGTATGCATAAATAAATAAATCTCTAAAAAAACAAAGAGCTTTAGTATAAATAACTTGCTCATATGACAGTAGAATCTCAAGCTAAGCAAGGCAACATGTATAGGACGGACCACCAGGAGAGGGTAGGAGACCGGCTGGGAGGCAGGGCAGGGAGCTTGCTGCTGTCCCCTTGCTCTCAAAGAGGGCTGGCCACGGGCAGGATGGACTTGGGGTGCATAGGCTGAAGATATCCCAGGTGGGCCAGAAAGGAAAATCCAACAGACACGAATTGTAGCCCAGCTGCTGCCAAGCTGGGAATTCCAGAACATCCCTTACAGGGTTTCCACTAATTAACTCAGCCTGCCAGGATAAAAGTCACATAATTAGGGGCTTTAATTACATTCATAAAGTGACTTTCACAGCAGCATCTAGATTAGTATTTGAAAGGTGAGAGAAGATGTGTGCCTACTATAAAATGGAGGCTGCCCTCACTTACAGGTGCCCAATTTAGCCAACCAAGCCAACACATCAGAAACCCACCCATTTCCCACTAAGGTGTTTATGACTTCATTGCAATATACATAGCTGGAATAAATGCCTACTTATGCTTTTATTTACTTCTAATTATGTTTATTGTGATAATGTTGGTTTAAACAAAGCATGTGTTTTAGGAGTGCAGCTTTACACCTTTACCTAAGAATGTTATCACCCCATAGCCACCTCCAAAATCTATAATTTTTTGCCCTAGTCCACTGAGCACCCATCCACTGTATTCCCACCACCCCACCCTCCTACTTCGGTAGCCTCAGTTCTGTAGTCAGATTTCAAGGGTTTCTTTGATTCTGTCTGCTCTTTTCCTTTGTTTCTTTATATTCGACATAGAAGTGAAATCGTTTTGGTATTTGTTGTTCTCCTTCTGACTTACTTCATTTACATAATCCCCTCCGTTTTCCATTTATGTTGTCACAGATGGCAAGATTTCAATCTTTTTTAGAAGTAGCTGAGTAGTATTCCATTGTGAAAGTGAATGAGCAAGCAGTCTGGCTACTAACAAGCTCAGAAGACAACGCTGGTGGAAAAAAATGGCAGAAGCAATCAGGTTTAATCAGTTAGTTGCTGGCAAACCCGAGAACACTCTGGGGGCAGAAATGCACCTGCACATTCCTGTAGACCCTGCAACTTGACTGAATTCATTTATTAGTTCCAGTAATTTTTTGTGAATTTCCTGGGACTTTCTATGTATGATATCATGCCATCTGTTAATAGAAATTGTTTCAATTTTTTTCTCTCCAAATTGGGTATCTTGTCTTTTTCTTGACCAAATGCTGTGGAGAGAACTTCCAGTACAGTGTAGCAGCAGGGCTCCCGGTGGGTGTGCTGTTCCCCTTCCTGTTTCTAACAGGGAAATATTGCAGCCTTTCATGTTTAGGTGTGGGCTTTTCATAAAAATCCTTATCAGGTTGAGGGCATGTTTATGTATCCTTAGTTTGTAGAGGGTTTTTTAAAATCATGAAAGTGTTGGATTTTGTCAAACACCTTTTCTGTGTCACAGAGATGACACTGTGGTTTTTAACCTTTATTCTATAATGTGCAAACAGCACTGATTTTCTTATGTTAAATTACTTTTGCATTCTTGGGATATATCCCAGTCCGATATGGTGTGTAATGCTTTTAATATACTGTTGGGCTTAGTTAGTATTTTGCTGAGGATTCTACACCTACATTCAGAAGGAATATTTGAGTTTTCTTTCAATTTGGTGATTCTGTATTAAAGTTAAGTCTGACTTTACAGAATGAATTAGAGAGTATTTTTTTCCATCTTCGGGAAGCATTTGAAAGGGATTGATGTTAATTTTTTTTTTTAAGATTTATTTGTGCATACAGAACTGGGGTACAGGCCAGAGGCTCAGGGGTGGCGAGAGGCTTCACTAGAGTGGGGAGCAGAATAGGCAGATCAACGAAGTACACTGCTGAGGGGAGCAGCAGGCGGGTCAGGAGAGGTCTGCTGCGCCATGTGGGTCACCTCCGGGGCAGGCGGGAATCGAACTCATGCGGAAGTGGCTTTAGCTTCTTAGTGCTGTGCTTTAACCTGCTGTGCCACCAGGGAAGGCCTGATGTTAATTCTTTATTTATGTATACAAGAACTGGGTTACAGGCCAGAGGTGCAGGGTGAGAGTAAGAGGGTTCCCCAGAGGTAGGCAGAACAGGCAGATCCACTGAAATCCAGTGCTGAGGAGTGTAGCATGCTGGGGCAGGAGATGTCTGCTGTGGCACCTAGGTTGGGATGGAACTAGGCTGCAGTGGCTGGGATTGCTTGATAGCGCTGTCTTTAACCCTTGCGCCACCAGGAAGGCCCCCAAGTTCTTCTGAGTCAGTATTTGTAGTTTGCATTGTTCTAGGAGTTTGTCCGTTTTGTCTAGATTATCTAGTTTGTTGTCATATAATTATAGTATTTTTTAAAAATCTTTTTCATATCTGTAAGGTCATAATGTTCCTGACTTCATTTCATTTTAGTTATTTGTATCTCTCTCCATTCTCACTGAAATTTGCACATCAATTTTGTTGATCTTCTGAAAGAATCCACTATGGTTTTGTTGATTCTGTTTAGTTTAGTATTCTGTACTTTATGTTGGCTTCAACCTTCATTATTTCTTCCCTTTGCTGGCTTTGAACTTGGTTGCTCTTACTTTTTAGTATAAAGTTAAGTTACTAATTTGAGCTCTTTGTTAAGGTAGGCACTTACAGTGATACTTTTCCCACTGAAGAATGTATTCTCTGAATCCCTTAAGTTTTAGTTATTTTTTTCTAAACATTTCCCAATTTTCCTTGTGATAGTACCCTTAACCAATTTTTGTTAATTATGTTGATTGATCTTTACACATAAGTATATAATTAATTGGTATAAAAACCTGAAACTCTTTCCCAAAGTGGTTATACCATTTTTGTATCCCCACCAGCAATGTACAAAGCTACTTCCAGTAGCTCTACATGTATGCTACCACTTACTGTTGAGTTTAGTTATGCCTTGTCATTCTGATAGGTATGTGATGGTATATAAATAAAAGGAAGTATTTACTTTTAAAAGTTATGGTATACGGCCCTCCCTGGTGGCGCAAAAGGTTACAGCACACAGCACTAGGAAGCTAAATCACAACCGCTTCAGCACGAGTTTGATCCCTGGCCTCAGAGGTGACTCACATGGCATGGCAGACCTCTCCTGTCTCACCCACTGCTCCCCTCAGCAGTGTACTTCGTTAATCTGCCTATTCTGCTCCCACCCTCTGCACTTCTGGCCTATACCCAATTCTTCTACATAAAAGTGAAGTTAACAAACAAAAAGCAAAATGGAGCAGAAGGTATAGTAGAGATTTTCCATGTACATCCTGTACCCACACAGACACAAATCTTCTCCCCTGCCAACATCCTCCACCAGAGGACACATTTACTATAACCAGTAAACCCACACTGGCACAGTATCAGCCCAAGTGCATAGCTTACACTAGGGTTTACTCTTAGTGTTGTACTCTGGGGCCTGAGCAAACGCTTATGACATGTATCCACCATTATTGTATTTTACAAGGTAGTGTCAGTGCCCTAAAATCCTGCACTCCACCTTCACCTCCCCCCCCTAACCTGTGAACTTTTTCCAGTCTTCCAGTTTTACCTTTCCCATAGTATTATATGGTTGGAATCATCCAGTTGTTTCAGCACCATTTAAAAACTTTCCTTTCTTCATTTAAGGTTTTCACATTACGTAGTTAAAAAAAAAATCAATAGACGTTGTAGCCTATTTCTGGATTCTATTCTGTTTCATGAATCTATTTGTCTATCCTTTGTCCGGTACTATGCTAATCTTGATTACTAAAGCTTTGTAGAAAGTCTTGAAATTAGGTAACACAAGTCCTCTAATATTTTTTTTGTCCTTCAAGATGGCTATGGTTAGCTGAGGTGTTTGCATATTCATATAAATTTTAGCAGCTTTCACATTCCAATTCAGCTTGCCTCCTTCTCTGCTTGTCAAAGGCTCAGCTGCTTTCTTCTTGTCCTTCTAGTCTTCATCTGTGGCAGACAAGGTCTGTTGCCAAATCCACCTTCATCCACTGCCCTGCCAAGGTCAGAGAGAGCACAGTCCTTTGCCTTTGGGAGGGCCTTATTTCTTTGGAACTTGGCTTAAGGTTTCTGAAAGTTTTTATTTTGTTTTTTCCTGTTAACTATAGGAGCAAAGTTCTAGTCTCCTTTATAGACTAAGTGGAAGTAACTGAGCATTTTCTGAGAGAATTTGGAACAAGTCTCAGTTGGATCTCTGATAGTAAGCATAGGTAAATTAAGTCAGTATTAGAAGAGGCTAGTATTTAAGGCGCCTTAATGAAATTCTCAGCCTCCTGGCAAATAGTTGACTACCAAAGAAAGTTGCCTGTCCTCTCTTCCTCCCTCCTGGACGGTGGACAGTCTGCCAGCCAGCTTTGATCAGGCAAACACCGGAACTCCATAGGCCCACGGCAGGACTCAAAGGGATCTGTCCTGAACACCGTCAGGCGCAGAGCCTCTCGCCTGCCTCCGACCTCTGCACTGTAACAGGAGAGAGAATGAGCTTCTATTTTCTTCATGGAAATGTGTCCTGGACCCTGTTACATGAGTTGAGCCCATGCTCTGACTCAGTGGTCTTCAAACATGCTGTCTCCTAGATAAAGTTTTTAGAATTCTGTATCCCTTCACATATTTTCAAGTTTGTATCTATTTATTTATTCTTCACCTCTTGAAACCTTTAAAGGATGTAATTCTCTATTGGTTTATCACAAATACTTTTAGTCTTCATTAAAATTTCAAAGCTACACATAGCTATGTGTATAATTTATGGTAAATGTCTATATTTAATGTAATAGACAAAACCAGTTCTTATTGTCAAATCAGCAAACTCAGATTACTTCCCATCAGAAACTGTCTTTTTTTATTTCGATTTTCAAAGACGTTAACTCAGGCCAATCGTGTCACTTTAAACCATCAACCCAGGGTTAATAGTTCCTCATAAAACCATCCATGCCCACGTAACGTGTGGAGGGTCTTCCCCCACTGGGAGCATGACTGTGCCAACTAACAGTGTTAGCCTTACCGGTGGTGCCGGCTTCCCAACACAGGGAGTCCTCGAGTTCCCTTCTGAACTCCAACGTTCAATCCCTCAGGTGACATACCCACTTCTCCAGCACTGACTCCTAACATGCCCCTATTCTGTTCTGGTCACGTGGGCTTACTGCTTGGTCTTGGGCACACCAACCCCAATCCTCCCCCTTCTCATGTGAGGCATGCCTTCTCCATTTTTATGATGGAAGTAACATTTTAAGTATCTCCCACGTGAGGGGGTGTTTCCTGTTCACTTGTCAAGGAAAAATTCTCAATTTTGTTTTACACATTTTATAACAGGATAAAAACTTAATGTAAATAAAGAAAATAAACATAAAATTCCTAAAGAAAATAATGGGAGATTCATGAAGAATTTGGAAGGTCATCTTTTTTCCATGAATGCCTTAAGTACATTGCTCATAGTTGTTCTACAGCCTGTCTAGGAATTCCAATGTTTCTGGTCCTGTTGTTTGCCGTTTTTGTTACTATTTTGTCTTTTAGCGTGCTATGTTAATTTTTTGGTAAGAGTTGGAAATGTTGTGCTGGGTAAAAGGAACTGAGATAAATTGGCTTTTTGTGTGATGCTGTTTCTCAGGATACGGGTTAAGAGACTGTGTTTGCCATTTGCAGTAGCCAAGACGAACACCTCCCTGGTGTCCTTGTTTGTCCCCTATCGCGGTTGGGCTCCCTTCTGACTTGTGCAGTGAGGTCTCAACTTGCACTTCTTTCAGTTCTGAAAGCCCAATTGATGTGGTGGCGGAGCGTGGGGTGGGAAGACTCTAATACTGATTTAGTCTTCTGGTGAGATTGTGCCCTGAGCTGTGATCTTCACAAGTGGTTTTCAGTTACGTTCCCCTTCCACACCTGCAGAGGGGAGATGGGCCGGGTGGGTAGTCCCTTCCTCCAGGTTAGCTGGCTCTGCTCAAAGTTCCTCTTAACTCAGGCCTTGTTACAAACACAAGTCTCCAAGGAGGAGACGAGGTTGGTAGGCTGGTTAAAAAGCAGAGTAAAAAGGATCAACCCTAAGGCAGTGTGTGGAGATTAGGCTCTTGGTGGTGCTCTCTCTTCAGAAACAGAGGCAGGTTCGCATGATGCTGTTTGCCAAGTGCAAAGAGCTTCACCGAGAGAACTCAGGCTACCACTGTTCTCAGCTTCATGACTGCTTTCTGGGGATAGACACAGCCGTTGATTTCTATAGGATTCCAACTTCTAGAGCCAGACCACAAGAGAGATCATGAATTTCACAGTTGTTAGATTAGACCACAGTATTTTCTTGTGATCAGGAAGTAGCAGTTCATCCCCGGGGGTTTGAAAGCCTCCTCAGTTGTTTCTCCTGGCTTTAGTGTGAAAGCCTGTCTGGGCTGGCTCCTAGGTGGGAGCGGTCCCTGGCTGGGCCACCTGCATGCAGGACATGCTGGTGCTGTAAGATGACTAAGGGTGTTCAGCTCTGCGACTGTTTGGAATTCAGTGGTTATGTCTAAAATTGGTAAATGTAGTGCTGAAGATATGCTAGAGATATACCAGGAAATATACAAAGGAAATGTGTAAAATGTAGTAAGCATCGTTTTATTTAAATGCAACTGACAGCTCACAAAAATTGCTCAAAGTGCCAAATAATAGTATGTACCAACAGTTGGTCTTACGTGAAGTTGTTGGCTTTTACATTTGATATTGGTAGAAGCTACCTTCCATTTTGGAGCTAACCCGGCATATAAAAAATACACTTTTCTCCCGATAGCCAAAACTAAGACAATCTTCAGGGAAGATGGCATCTAAAACTCTCTATAAAAACTCTGTGACCAAGCAAAAGGCGAACAAAAGAAATTAAAAAGTTTTAAATTATTTTTAATATTAAATTATGTTTTTTTAAAAATGATATATTCACATTTAAAGGCGTAAATACCATAAATCTATAGCTTACAGTAGGAAACATAATTGGAAACAGTCTCTGTATATTCGCATTATTGATACAATATACATCAACTATACATTCTCCAATTCTCCGGAGAAGACACCTAACAACCCATCTGTGTCGATAGTAGATAAGTTTTAAATGAACCAAACTAAAGATTCTGCATGTGGTAAAGATGGAGATTAGGTCTGTGATATTTACTGCGCTGAAGATCTTTAACTTTGTTCCATGCCAGCCATGAGGGATAGTGCTAGAGATTCCACTGTGGTAAGAATAAAAGATTAAAAAAACAAGTTTAAATATTTATTATTTTATTGTATAATAAAGACAATCTATGTCTATTGAACAAAAATAAAAAAAGTCTAACTGGGGCCCTCCCTGGTGGCACAGCAGGTTAAAGCACAGCACTGAGAAGCTTAAGCCACTTCCGCATGAGTTTGATTCCCACCTGCCTGCCCCGGAGGAGATCACATGACACAGCAGACCTCTCCTGACCCGCCCGCTGCTCCCCTCAGCAGTGTACTTCATAGATCTGCCTGTTCTGCTCCCCACTCTGTCGAGGCGCCGCTGAGCCTCTGGCCTGTACCCCAGTTCTGTATGCACAAATAAATAAATCTTAAAAAAAAAAATAAGTCTAACTGATTTCTATTTCAGACCTTTTGATTCTGAAAACAAAACTAGGCACATCTGTAAGAGAGCACACCTGGCCCTGTCGTGAAGTGTGGAGGCCATTCCTAACGAAACACCATGCTGTACCCACCAAAGGGCTCCTCCTGGCATGACAATCACCCCATGCAGAAACAGGCAAATGCAGCGATGTTTCCCCCAACACAATTCTACCCAGTATTTAGGAGGATGCTCAGCAACTTTAAGAGTATAGCCACAATCTGAATATGCAAAAGTAGTTTATTAACGTATTAACCCTGTATACTTTTCAAAAAAACGTACACAAACAGATACTACTTTGTTCTTAGTTCTCTTCTCCCTATGACTCACCCATGGATCTCTGCCTGATTCACACACAGTGTTCTGAGCTGTTAGAGCTGCATTTCCCTGTGATAAGAGGCAGCCTTGGGAGTTTTAAAATTGCTTAAAAAAAAAAAGGAAAAAATAGCCCTATTTTTTTTAAAAAAAGGAATAATTACAAAGACTATACATACTAGTAACATGTGAAATGTATTCTGCTGTGTATTTTAATGCATTTTAGATAACTACCAGTATAACAAATGATACACCAGCTAGAAAGCAAGATCTTTCATCTCCTGCTTCACATGTGATATTTATTCCCCCCACTGTGACAAAACAAAGCATGGACAACTGCTGAGGGAATTTCCAGGTTTGAAAATGGTGGAAAATTCTCATTATTCAGCAGACCGGTATCAAGAGAGTAACACATAAACTGAGCTTCAAGAAAAAAATAAAATAGTACTCACAATGGGGAAAGGATCCTCGGCAGACAGCTTTGTTCAAAATGGTTACAAGAAACATATGGCAGTTTTTAAAATCAGACTCCATTTTCTCTATAGATTCCATTCTAGAAGGAAGGTAAATTAATTTAATTTAAATTAAAATTTCCCCCTTATATTGTTCATTGTTGTACAGTCCTTGATTTCTCCCTTGGTGTATCCCCATGACTCTCCCACCCCACATGACCCAAGAACCGTCACCACAGCCCTTGGTGTGCCTTCCTTCTCTGCTCTGACGCCCCTTGCTTCCCCCAGTCTATGCCTCAGGCCTGTAATTTGCCTGCTAGCTTTGCCATTTTCTTCTGAGCAAGAAGGTAAATTTTAAGTACCTGCATAAGGGGTTAACAGGTAGACTACAAAGCATCTTTGGAGTAATTTCAAAGGTTCTTTAATATTTTAGAATCCTAAGTCTAAAGATTATAAAACATCCTGTCCTATTTTAAAATGAAAACTTTCCAAGTATCTGAAGAGGTTCATGAAGATATAAAACTGCTGATTCAGGATGGTAGTAGCTAGCTCTGAAGTCAGGAGGACTGGAATATTCCCTTTTGCACTGCACAGTTCTTTTTATTTTTCACAAACATGTCTTTTTGAAATAAGGAACACAGTAAAGATATAATACTCTAAATTTAAAAATTAAAAACTCTGCCACATGAAATATCAAACATACAGAGAAGTACAGCTGTTACCACCTCAAGCAGCTTAATACTTCAGCCCCACCACACTATTTCAAAGCAAATCTGAGACACCCACAGCATTTTGGTCTTAAATATTTCAGTGTGTGCACATTAAAGAGAAAGTCTTCTTTTAAAACACAGCCATAATATCATTACTTAAAATTACTTAATGACAAATAACCAGTCAGTATTCAAATTCCATATTGCTTCTGCTATTTTGCACTTTTAAGTTTTAATCAGGGTCAATTTAATTTCCACACAATTTGAAGGTTGATATGCTTCAGCCCTCCTCACTCCCTGCCTTTTTCTTATAACTCCCTATCTAAGGAAAGCGGAAACAGTTCAATTTTGGCAAAGCGTAAGCAACAGTGTTACTATTTTTTCCTCCACTCCACAGTGACATGGGAAGAAAAAAATGTGCTTCTCAAACTGGGAGTCAACAATAATAAAGCAAGTTTCAGCCCTGCAATTATGAGTTTTACCTACTATCTTGGTTTCTGATTCAGTGGTTGTGACAAAGCCACAGTGTAAGGTTTGAGATTAGCACTATACTGAATACTCCCCTTTATGGAGACAGACTAAGCACAAGCTATGATCCCAATAACCCAGTGGCCAGACTTGCACATTTATTTCAGGAAAGTAGCATCAATTAATTTTATAAACAAGACGTGGACAAAGTATGAGCTGCCCAGTCAAAGTAACAGTAGGGTGGTACTCTGGGAAGAAGAGTAAGTTCCTGGGCCCTCCCTGCCCTGTGTCTTTAGGGCCCTGTCCCATCTATGCTACAGGGGTGAGTGACAGACTGTACAGTCAACACACAAGAGCATCTTTGATAGCTCTTCTAACATACAATTGTGGCCGATAATCCAGCACGTTAAAAATCTGCTTTAAAATAATTCAGCAAGTATGACCGGAGGTGGGTGAGGAACACAAAGGGGAACAGGTGTATGTCAGTAACTACTGAGGTGAGGTCTGGGCTTGTTCTACCTTTCTCTCCACTTGTGTGTCTGTTCATAGGTGTCCATAATAAAAATTTAACAAGACCTATACAACAAAATAGGAATATGATCAAGAATATTTGCTGGTCCTAATTTAAAAACGTATGGTTTTTCTTAGTCCTTTACTGCTCATAAGAGAATCGCACACTTGGTGCTGCTAAGTTTAAAGGAACTAATTCTTCCCTAAATCCGAGTGATAGATGACATGTTACCTAGATGGAGAAACCACCTCCCAGAATCAAGCTAGTTAAAGGGGGAGCTGAGATGGTCACAACGGAGGCTGCACAGGCCACACGCTTACCGCCAAGCTCCCAGACCCGCCTGCCAACCTTCCGCAAACATGAGTGCCAAGTTCAACACCTTCATGATGGCTTCTTTCACAAAGCTGACCTGGAGATCAAAGCGAAGGACACAACACAGGCTCTCAAACTATATTCGGCTCTGACACCAAAACTTCTACTTAAGTTAAATGAGTCACTCAGAAGCTCATTAGAGCAACGTCTGCCTTCCATGTGTAAGGAAGAGCTTGATGTTCCAAACAGAGCACACTGACCATCAGGCCACATGGCTATGTGCTAGAGATCCAGCCTGCACACGAGCAAGCTGTCACTTCCTGTGGCGCCACCTAAACTCCCTGTGAAGCAGGGACGTAATCCCAAAGACTGTGAGATGATTTAATTCTACACAGCCAGGCTAGGCTTGACACACTTCTTGACCAAAACACAGTTATTCCACAAAAGCAGATCTGAGTGCAATGCAGTGTGTACAAGCTGTCATGACATAGTTCTTGTCTCACACAGAAATAATTTCTGGTAGTAAGGCACAAATCTGCAAGCTTATTTGGCCTGGTCCTTCCTTAAAGACTGTTATGTAGAACAGAAGCACAGTAAGTATTATATTCCAGAAGGACAACCTCCTTTGCCGATTTCACTTCCTGCTTCAGTGGCCAACTATGCAGGTAACTGCCCACATACCTTTTCTCTCAGTAGACATCGGTCATGAATGGTTGACAAGTATCTGTAGTGAATTTTAATCAACTGATCTAAATCTTTGGCTTCCTCAACTTGATGCTGAAACTCTAGCCCGGTACTGTGAAGAATCTTGGAAGAGAAAGAAAGTTTATAACCAGTAATCTTTGAGGACTTGTGTTCCAAGCACAAAATTTTTATCAGCCTCTTCTACTCCTCACAAATTCCTCCTTTATTAATTATATCTGTAAGATTTATGAAGTTATTATCCTTTGGAGGCTGGATTTTTAGCCTACTTACTAATAGACTGTTCCTTGCAGGGAGGGGCAAGTATATCAAACCTACAGAAAACATAGTGATTCTCAAAAAAATTATCAGATAAACCTGTCAAATATAAATTTATATTATAATATAGATGCATTAGCTATTATAATGATCTGTGTTATACTAGATAATTATAATGAACATATATACTTTTGTTAAGTTCCACTATTCATATATTGGTTTTTCTTTAAAAGCAGCATAGATGTATTTAACTAGAAAACAAAAACAAATGAAGCAAATACCTAGACTTTTACAATTTACTCTCAACAACTCAGGGATCTGGCCAGCCTTCTGAAGGCCGCCAGTGCAGCCACTGAGCTCTGCCTGGCCACCACGTGTGGATCCCGGGCTCCAAAGGCTACACATCATTCAAACAAGATGGTGTCAGAACGTAACATACAAAATGACTACAATGAGGTTTCTCAGGAATGATTTTAAACCCCAAATGAGTACTAAACTCTAATAATACTGCTACTATTCAACTACATGAACTTTTCTTTGAGTATTTCTCTAAAATCACTTTAAAAAAATTTTTATAATAGTTTATTTTTATATATTTTTGTGCATTTTTCCATCTCAGTGGCAATCCCTGTGGGTTTCCCATCACCAAATTACCCATGTGCCATCATCATGGTCCAGTGCATTTCCCTCCCCCTGCTGTTTCTGATCCCATTCCCCACTCCAACCCCACAAATTGTCTCTGGTACATGGCTGCTCATCATTATCATTATTTTCTCGCCTGTTCCGTTATATTCCTGCTATGAGAGAAACCATCCGGTATTTTTCCTTTTCTTTCTGGCTTATTTCACTAAGCATGATCTTTTCCAGCTCCATACATGTTGTAAAATCACTTTTAAGATTACAGGCAAAGCAGTTTCATTTACTTTGAAATGAGACACTTCTTGTTTCTCAGAAAAAAAGGACTTAGTATCCGTGGCATATAACCTGTAATAATATTATATAATAATAATATGTATAATAATAATACAGATAATATAGATCTGAAGTAATCTGGCTGCATCTTCCTCCTTACGCACCACACCAACCTGACAGATTTTAGCTGTTGCTGAAAACTGAAGGCGTTTCCTGGGGAAAGTTCGTTTCTGATGAAATCTAAGGGGCTGTATGACAAGAACCGAAGGCAATTCCCACAGAGGGCTCCGGGACCGCCCTCCCAGGGGCTGCTGGAGGCTCCGCAGGCTCGAGGCATACGGGCACTTTACAGAACATTTCCCACTGCCACATGATGTTTAAAGTGTGCTATTTTCACACTTATAGCCTAGAAGCATTTTATGGATGCCTTTGAATTTATAAATGTATCACAACTATGAATAGTGAACTGTATACCAGGGGACAAAGCTGAGCAGACAAAGACACAAACCCTGGTCATGATGTAGTTGTGCAAGCTGTTCACAAAGTGCATGAGCTTCACTCTTAAGAGGAACATACGGTGAATCTGCTGCCCCACTGGTTCCTTCTGTGGCCCAAACTGAGCGGTTATGTCTTGCTCACATACAAGTCCTTCTTTATGTTGTGGCTTTGCAGCAGTACTAGCTAGTTCTGTAAAAAGATTGAAAAGCAGCATTGGGGGAAGAACATCTACTCAAGCCCAGCACTACTGCTCAGGGCTATACTACCCAGGGCACTGCTGGAGGGACCCAGAAAAGCTCCCCACATCACTGGACTATCACTGCCATTAAAATGTAAATCAAAGTCTACTGACTTGCCATTAAAAACTTCTGAATAATCTAATAAGGGTTTTTACTCTGGCTATATCCCTAACCAGGTTATTTTAGACTAGTACAACTTATGGATGTTTCATTTAGGGAAGCTAATGCTGAGGTCTGTAAACCTGTTGCTCTAAACACAAGTTCTCTGTATATCCATAAAACAAGACCAAGGATAGCATGCTTCCTTTTTTCAAGACTAAAACTAAATTATAATTTATCTGTTGAAAATACATCTTACCACCAAACAGCAAAACATCCAGACTATATTTCGCCCATTTTATTTGCAATAAGAGAAGGAATACTTGATTATAAATTTTTTGACATTCTGAACTTATAACAATGTCCACAGGCCATGGGACCTATGAAAACAAAAATAGGAAATTAGAATAGAAAGTAACCTGTTGGGCCCTACCTGGTGGCGCAAGGGGTTAAGGCGCAATACTATGAAGCTATCTACCGCCATTCAGCGCAAGTTCGATCTCTGGTGAACCCATGATGTAGCAGACTTCTCCTGTCCTGCCTACTGCCCCCCTCAGTAGTGTGTTTCAGTCAATCTGCCTGTTCAGTTCCCCACTGTCTCTGGTGAATCCTCTCACCCCCTGCTCCTCTGGCCTGTGCCTCAGTTCTTGTGTGCTTAAATAAAAAGTGTAACCTATTATTTGCATGTTTTAATTTTAATAAAAAATAATGTTCTTACAAAGAGTATCGGCACATACCTTGTAGCTCAGGGTCAGGCCATCCAAGATATGTACAGGGAGTTTCTTCTTACCTGTGTCAACATTCTCAAAAGATATAGACAGACTAGAAAAAGAAATTTCAGTTTTAGTTTGTGAAAGTGCTTACATAAAAATCTTTAAGCCATTAGCATTATTAGCATATTTCAAAAGAGGCACTGTATTCCATAAAAAGAATGCAACAACTCCAATAAAGGTGTATTTCCAAGCATATATTCCAGAATAAAAATTTGATTTTAGAAATAAGGACAAAGTTTTAAGTAGTGGGTTTTGGTTAAAAAAAGAAGATGTACTTAATAATCATTGTATTAATTAGGAAGACAACGAGGTCAGAGATAAAGATGTAACTGCAGCAGCCAGATGCTTCACTGACACCGGCTGACGCAGCCGTGCTGCAGGCGGAGGGGAGCAAGGGTGTGTGGGGCACGCGCACAGCCTGGACGCTGCTCTATCCACTCCTTAAGGATGCTGGTTTGAATGTGACCACCAACAGACAGAGCACCCAATCAGGGTACATTCATGGCCCTGCATGGGCACTGTGTGGCCTCGTGTTCTTGTCTGGTCTTCACAGTCCTGTCAGGTGACTGAGAAGTTATGTCACTTGCTCAGGTTACAGAGGCACAAAGTCACGATGCTGGATGTGACCAGGGTAGGCTAAAGGGTAATGCAGATGCAGGCAATGAGGAGAACAGGAATATAAAGAGTGGCTCAGGGTTTATGACTTATCGACTCATTTCATGTCTCAGGCACTGATCAGTACATGAGTGCTTCTTATGTATTTGCTGACTAGCTTAACTGTCAGGAGGCATGCCAGGCAGGAAACAGAAAACTGATCCCTCACCTATTGCAGGGGCTCCCAGCCCAGACCAAGCACGCAGTTACTGTCTGGTCACCGAGCAGAAGCCAGCCTGCACCCTGCTGTCTATGTGGAACTGTGCAGTACAGACCATGCCAGGCAACGTAAAGGGAAGCACACGACAGGAGAGGGCAGGACCTGGAAGGCTCGTGGGGAGGAAGAACATGGCTCTTGGAGAAACAGAAATGACCATGTCCGTGGGTACTGCAGGGAGGCTCCTCTATCCTGAGCTAATCTATGAGTGCAGTGCAATCTCCACACAAACAGGTTCAAGATTTTTGTTCAGTTTTGGAGGAGCTAGGCAAATTGATGGCAAAGTTCATGTATGGAAAGATGACTAACCTCATATGAATTCACTCATAATTAGAGAAATATAAATCAAACTACACTGAGATGCCATTTCTCACCATCAGATTTATGACACCCCAAAAGTTTGACATCTGCTGGTGAGGCTGTGTGGAAGCTCCTCTGTACAGTGCTGGTGGGAGTTAGAAAAGGCACAGCCTTTACAAGAGGAAGTGGGTGCAGCTGGCAGAACCACACATACATTCCACTCTAGGGTAGAATCACACAGCAGTGCCACTCGCGGAAGACACTCGTCAGTGATACTGGCAAAGTGGGAAGAGAGATGTACAAGAGCAGTCATCACAAACACACACAGCAAGAGGACTGAAACCCAAAGGCCCACCAACAGGACAGCTGGTTGAATGTGCAAGGCAGAAAGTCAGCTGTAGAGGAGCGAGAACAGACTCACTGGCCTGCAAGTGGAGTGGATACGGGCCATAATGGGGTATAGGCCAGGGGTGCAGGGGCGGTCAGAGGCTTCACCAGAGTCAGAGTGGGGAGCACAACAGGCAGAATGACGAAATGCACTGCTGAGGGGAGCAGTGGGCGAGACAGGAGAGGTCTGCCGTGCCATGTGGGGCGGGGATCCAACTGGCACTGAAGCGGTCCTGGCCAGTGCCGCAGTGCTGCGCTTGAACCGTTGCGCCACCAGGGAGGGCTGCCGTAATATTTATGTAAGAAAAATAAACCAGGTCCCAGGTGTACACTGCATACTACCTTTTGTGTAACATATGAGGAAGAAAAGGAATACGTATATGTATGTTTTTGAATAGTAGGATAAACCAAAATCTATAAAAAAGTTACTTATAAGCAATGCGAAAAATGAGAAGGAGTAGAAACCAGGTCTCCCTGAAAGTACTTCTGAACCAATAATTTTAACTTAGGAAACATAACAGCTGTTCTACATAATTAAAAATAAAATAGAATCAAGGAAAATGAAAACAAAGACATTCCTAAAAGTAGAAATAAAAAAAAAACAATGACTCAAATTCTCAGTCAGGCTAGTGGTAGTGGAGAATTATTCCAAGTGACCTTGAAATAGAGGATTTTGAGGACTTGAAAGTACAAGAAAGAATAATCAATCGCAAGGATGCTTGAAGTGCTCAGTGTGCTTGGTGCTACTCTTAATACTTCAGAACTGTGATTTACGTTTCAACGAAACAAGTTATTTATGATAATGTGCTATTAAGCACTCAAGGGAAGAGACAGAAATGGAAATCAACTGAGTAAAATCCTGAAACCAGACAAAGGAGCCATAACCATACAATGCGAAAAGCAAAACCTCTCAAATATTGGAAAGTTTTATCAGCCACATGCAAAAAACTGAAATTAGATCTTTACTCCATACATCAAAAAATTCAATATGGATGAAAGACTTGGATGTAAGACTTGAGATCATAAAGCACATAAAAAAAAAAAAAAACACAGGCCATGCACTCTTGGACACCAACCGCAGCGATGTACTTGGGACACAACTCCAATGTAGGGGAACAAAACAAAAGGTAACCTGCCCACCGGGAGAAGGTATCTGAGTATCACAGGTCAGACCAGGGGTTAATTTCCAGAATATATAAAGAACTTATACAATGCAGCACCACCAACAAAACCAGCTCAGTCAAAAAAAGGGCGAGAGCTAGGTATTTCTCCACAAATGACACTCAGGGAGTTATTTCACCTACTGCTATGTGGAAAGCCAGCGAGCAACCAGTGTCCTTGTGAGGAAGATGATGCCACGTGTAAGCAATGTTATCTACCACTTAGTACCTCCCCTGCCTTTCCCTTGTAAGGGCCAAGGGCTGAGAAAGGGAGGCCACAGGCAATGGGACAGGAAAAAGGTTCACTGAACAGAACAGAAAATAAGTCTGCTCTACAAACTTACCAATTCGCACAGCTCAGCAGCTGACTGCAGGAGAGGGCTGGTCAGGTGCACGGTAGGGGATGCCCAGTTCCGCTGAGTAAGTGTGAACTTATTTCCCACCCCTACACCTGGGCTGGTCTGTGGTTGGTTTGACCAGCAGTAAGCAATGGAGGCAAGGGTCTGTGAGGCTCTGAGGGTTATGCTCTCTTTCCCTCAGATACTGCCCAAGATCACCTCAGAGGAAGCAAGGGCTAAGGCAGGAGGTGTCATAACCAGGGCCAGCAGGGCGCGAAGGAGGCCACCAAAATCTGACAGGCTGGGTGGCTCCACTTCATCGCCTCTCCTTACTCAGTGTGCTTGTCACTCACCCACCCCGCCTCAGTTTTCAGTATGTAAAATAGCATTAGGAAAATGCATAGGACTAGTGTGAGGATTAAATAAGGTTAACATATATACGAACATTCAGAAAGAAGGGTTTTAGGACGTGTTATTATTTTGTAGTATTTAAGTAAAAGGTGCTCCTATAGCTTACCGTAGACTGTCTTCAGGATAACGTTGTCCTACTGCTTCTTGGAGCTGGACATTAAGAAAAGACGCATTTTGCCAGGTTTCTTTTTCTCTAATTTTATCAAAAATTGATGTGTAGAAGTCATACATGGTATCACCACCTTCCATTAAGAAAAAATTTCTCATGGCCTGTAAGTATTCAACCAGCCTGAATGGAGAGGAAGTGATAGAATGAGCATAAGCTCTTAAGACAAGTTTCTGGTTCACTACTAGGTTTTGTATACTCCATTATAGAGAGACAGGTTTATACTCTGCAGTTGCTAAAGTTAGAAATAACTAACATCAGTTAAAAACTTCATAAAAAACTAGTATGTTTTATACTAATTTATACTTTATACGTTAGTCAGAAGAAATGTATAATGTTGTAGAAAATCAGTCTTTTAAAAGGGTAACAAAGTTGACTCAAGTCCTTCTGTGAATGGTGAATTTCCGCTGTTAATATTTACGATATTTCCTCCCACTCCTTTTTTCTATGCTTTTGGAAAAATACAGTTTCTACCACATTACATATCCTGCATCTTAAACTTGAAGATCATTTTACATTACTTAAATCTATGTATAAGCATAATTAGTATGAACCCTACAAAGTGTATAAATAAATATGTCAAATTTTCAGATGTCACAACTTAAAGAATTAGTGACCCCTTATACTAAGTAATTTCATACTTTCCCCTCTTAAAGCAAACTTCCTGATGGGCAGTTTCCTGCAATAAGCTTTTTCTGTATTTCCTTTGCAAGGACAGATTCTCAGAAATCAAGAGCTAAATTTCACAACACAGTTAAGACACTGGTGGCTCATTATACCTGTAATCTTTTTTTAGAGTGTGCATGAGGTTTCCACAGCAATCAAGATACTGCTTGTCAATATGCGGATAGAGGCAAGATCTCAGCGTTAATTCAAAGGTGTGACACGTCACAGACTCTGATGATCTGTCCACACATATATCTCCACCAGCAAACTTCTCATGAAAATCACTCTGTTCCAAATACAACCTTTAATATAAAAAAAAGTCTTTTTAACAGCTGCTGTCAACAGAATTTTCTTAAATGCCAGAGTCCAATTTTTACCTTTAGTCTTAAATTACCAATAATTACAGACAATCCTTTTCCTCAAAATAGCGTTTGAGTGAACTGGTAATTCACAGAGTTGCTGCTATGCCTTTTAGGGTAAAACACTGAGTAGATTTTCCCAGCCCTCAGATAACAGGACAATGTGTGGGCACTGACTCATTTCACCTGGCTTTGTGCCCCCCAAATACCTGAGGGCTAAGATTCCGTTCATGCAGAGGGAAGGTCTAGCTAAAGGGGTGTGTGATGCACCTCCTGACCTAGGCTTCCCAAGCGGCTTCTGTGCCAGTGTCCAGAACAAGGGATAAGAAAGAGGCAGTCTGTGAGCTTGCACAAATAGGGAGGCCCAACTATAATTTTAAATAAGTGAGCACATATCTTCTTGTATTCCATTCACTAGGAAGGACAGGCTGCAAAGATTTCTGTTTTTTAAGTCTGGAAAGCCCTACCTGGCAGAAACAAAGTTACTAAATACTGCACAGATTTTTCCCTTTCAATCACTGAAAATCCTGCAGGCGTGTGTCACCTTGCAAAGTTAATTGCCAACAGAGGATCATGCACGTCATCCAGTTCCAGATGCCTTTCAGCGATGGACTGCATCTTGATTAGGTTCTCTTTGGCTGCTTGTTGCTCAGGACAGCCTGGGGCAGTGGATTCATCTCCGTGTCGAAGACGTGACTGCACGGATTCCAGAAAGAGGGTATACAAACTTTTTCTGTCTGCATCTGAATTAAAGAAATATGTGATGTGAATTATGTTCTGGTAAGTAATGTTAAGAAATATCAGGTAATTTTATCTTAATATAGCCTGTGTATTTCCTTTGGTCTACACCTGTTTATTTATATTATAGTACAACTAAACATTTTTGCCTCCTCTCTTAAACAATCACAAAGTTCATGATTAATTATCCAAAATATAAGCTAACTTTTTCAGGTCACAGCAATAACCTAATAGGATACTTGAGAAAGTTACCACCATGGTGGATTGAACTATGAGAACACTGAGTCAACTTAATAGGAAACAACACTTCTGACAGTGGCCACTGAAAGCATGTTACATTTTTTTTATTCAGCTACAAAGAAAAGAATATTATTTAAGCTAGACAGTTAAGTAAGCAAAATAATTTGTATGTTAATAGTAAGGTGATTACAAACAAGTTCACATCTATACCTTTAAAGCTTTTTTAGTCAGTTGATAAAACTTTAAGTATATTGTACCAAACCTGAGAAATATCAAGATTTTCATGAAACACATAATCAAATCTGAATAATTTACTAACAAATTCCTAGTTGTCAGAGTCCATAGATTCAAAAGCAAATCACCACACTGCATGGAGAAATGCCAGGACTATGCTTAAGGAGCTAGGAAAACACATGTGGAACTTATTACCACTGCCTTCTGCACAGTGTGAAGTTTCCAGTGAGAATATCTGTCTTTAATCAAGAGCAGCATGATCTACTACTCTGCCCACAGCTAAATAACTTTCATGAAAATAACAGGTTTCGTTAATTTTCAAGCTACAGACTAACCACTATCTCAAAGCCAGCATGACGGGAGAGCAGTGGTGGGCAGTGGGGAGACACACGAGGAAGCCTGCTACCTCTGGCTGTGGGGCGGCCCGTGGTACCCTCTGAACACTGCAGATTCTTCAGCAGCTGCATGGACTTGCCCGCCATTATGATCTGTTTCAGCACGGGCTTGAGGAAGGACACCATCGTGTGCTGCCTGCTGGAGGGCAGGCACTGGTCACTGCCTGAACTCGCACTTGCATTATCACTCATTTTCTCTTCATTCTCTGTTTTCTCCGATACGCTGTATAATGTGTAAGTTGCATACCAAAAGTCTCTGTGATTGACTGGAACATTTTTGTTTCTACAGAAATTCAAAAGAAGTTTAAATTTTAACTTAAAACAACAATTCTGTCTTAAGCAGGTTGTCCAGGTATTCTGAAACACAGTAAAGCCAATTATTGTAAAACAAAGCCATCTTTAGGCAAAATGGGGCAGAGGATTGTCAGACTTTAGCTTAACATTGGAAAGTGGATAAATATTGCAAATGACATAAATTCAACTGAGTACAAAGTTTCTTAAGTTGGAATTACGTAAGTGATAAATCCTTGGTCCTTTAGAAGTAGAATAGAAAAGCTTACCCATTACTCCATCTCCTGTGAAAATAATCTCCTTTTTATAGCTTTATTTCCAAATAGATTCTTTTTTTTTTTATAACAGCTTATTTTACATTTTTCCCCAATCTCAATTGTAGTCCCCGCGGGTTTTCCATCACCAAGTCACCCGTGTGCCATCACCATAATCCTGTGCACTTCCCTCTCCACCCCCCCGTTTTTTGATCCCATTCCCCACTCCACTCCCACAAAATGTCTCTGGTATATGGTTGTTCATTATTCTTGTTATTTTCTCGCCTGGTCCATTATACTCCTGCTATGAGTGAAACCATCCGGTATTTTTCTTTCTCTTTCTGGCTTATCTCGCTAAGCATGAACTTTTCTAGCTCCACCCAAGTTGCTGCAAAAGACATGTATTTCTCTTTTTTGGTTGCTGAGTAATATTCCATTGTGTATATGTACCACATGTTTTAATCCAGTCATCTGTTTTGGGGCACCAAATAGATTCTTAACAGGACTGCTTTTAACAGCAGAGTGATGGATACTCATTCCCCTCTAAGAGTCAGAATCCCATTTTCACAAAAATTCTCATGTGAGATAAATGAAATGGGACATAATGACAGACATGAGAGTCAACTACAGAAAAGACAGTTCATTTATGAGCACTGTGTAAACAGGCTGCCTTTCTAGAGCCCTAAGGGGCTAATGTTACCCTGTGGAGAGCTGTGAATAACTGACACTGAGGAAGGTGTCTAACTTAAAACAGTCAAGAAGTTAACAGAGTACAAACAGTTCTTGTTATTTACATGAACTCTGCTCAGAAAATAAGTTAGCTGAAGGGGAATCATTATAAATGAATTGACTTATTAATTGTCTTACTAAAATACTAAGAAAATATTTTTAAAAGTAGCTAATTTGTTGAGATAAGGACATTAAGTGGTATATTCTATAATTTTTCATCATATCTTTTACTGAAAATTTATAATGTAAGTAGTTAAAGCCATTTGGTATCATCTAAATTAATTTTATGGGAGGCAGTGCACTTTTTACTGTTATTAGCCAGTCACAGACACACTCTCATTCAAAAATATAATTTCCTGATAAAAGTTGTGAACTGACACAAAACTCAGAAAAAGGTATTTTTTGGTCAGCAACTTGTGTATTCTATAAAAAAGCAACAGGACTTGCCATGGTGGCACACAGCTGTCCCATGGCAGCTCTCCCTACGCATCACCTGACACCAATGAACATGCACACTCCCCACGAAAGAGAGCAGAGGTAAGCAGCACCCAGCATGCCCAAGCTAGCTGCCAGCCTTCACCTTTGGATAATGAACTCCCTGGCGCTGTCACACAGGTGTCCGTGCACGATCCACTCGTCCACGATCTGCAGGTAGGGCCGCACCGTTTCCACCCAGAGAGAGAACAGCAGGGAGACCTGGGGAGAGCGTGAGGCCTCTCAGAACTCCCTCAACGCTCGATGAAAAGTGGTCTAAATGTTTCAGAAATGCCTTTAAAAAAGTGATCAAATTTCTGTTTTTTCTTACTTCAACAAAGTAATTAAAAATCCAAAATATAGTATAAAGTCCTTAAGAGAAACTCATCTAATAATAAAGACCCTACAGTCCGTGGTCCACACTAGGACCTTCCTGAGAATGAAGGTTACACAGGCACAACAGGCCTAACCTGGACAGGCTACACTGGGACAGTTATCTCCTCTAAACAGTGCTATTAACACACTATCCATTAAAAATGAGAAAATAATTTCATTCTCCTAGTTTCCAGTAGAAAGAAAAATCGCACAACTCCAAAAAGGGTAACTTCTAGTATACTGAACTACAGTACTAAATGGTAAGAAAACAAAGATAAGTTAGGAAGCACAACTAAAACATACAACAACCTGCAACTTTTTAGACTGTAGTCCATATATCTGGATTTTTTTAAATTGTAGGAAAAAGATATAGAACACAAAGTTTACTATCTTAACTATTAAGTATACAGCTCAGCAATGTTAAGTATATTCACAGTCATGAAACAGACTTCAAACATATTCATACTCTAAAACAAAATCTCTTACCTACTAAACATTTCCCTTTTCCCCTAACCACCCCCTCCACCAAAAACTACTATTCTACTTTCCATTGCAATAAATTGGACTACTCTAGATACATCCGATAATAGATTTATATTTTTATTTAAGAAATAGCTAGTGTGAATACCTATATAAGTGAGCTAGGTGTTCTCCACATCTTGTTTTATTTTGCTTTATACTTGCCTCAGCTTCTAGTGAGACTAATAGTAGTTAACAAAAGCTAGTTTCCTATAACCTGGAATTTGGAAGCTAATTTAAAAACTCCGATCACCTGACACGGGATTTAAGCATCACTTTTACATAGACTGTGACGAGCTATCCACTGGCAGAGCATGCACTTTAGACCAGACAAGGGTTCCACATACGGTTTGCTCAGAGGCTTCTCCAACACTGTCATATTCAAGAATGGCCTTGTACAGTATGTTGAGAAGGTGAGATGCTCGGACAACATTTCGAGTGTCAGGTGGAACTTCTGCAACTCCAGTACTAAATACTTTGTTTAGAACCTTCAGCTGAGCCAATCGAGGTGACAACTTGTCCACAACTATTGCAAGAGTTATTGTAGTGTCTGCAAATACCAATAAATCAAATTCATTAGCAAGGAAAAATATATGCATTTGAAATGTGGTGTAAGTCATTTAGGGAAAGACATGGCAAACTGGAGAGTAGTAAGTTTTACTATCATATATAAGTGGGAATGAATTTCCTTAAAAAGATGACTCAACAGAAAAAGAATGAATAAAGGAACTAACACTTCACATGACTCTTAAACATAAAGAGACATTCAACCTCACAATAAACAATGCAAATTAAAACTCCACTGGGTAAATCAGAAGACTACAATGGACTAGGGTTTTAGTGAGGGGAGGGGTAATATGAAGGAGCAGCATGGTCACCTTCTATGGAGACAGCACAATTCTGCATCCTGACTATGGGGGCAGTCCTAAGAAAGTATTTATACATGTGCTAAATTTTCACCGAATCACATACAAAGACTATTCTCCCTAATTGCAACCCCCCCCCAATCAAGTATCTGCAAAATTGGTGAGAAACCCACATCAAGTAACTGCAGTCAACACTGTGCCAATGTCAATGCCCTCGTTCTGGTAACATGCTATAATTACCTAAGGTATCACCAATGGGGGATGAGTGGTAAGAACATGGGACCTTTCTACTATTTTATACAGTACTGAAAATAGTCAAGGGAGAAAAAGTATACTGGATTTCCATTTTATACTCCAAAGTTTGACAGTAAAAGAGTGTGGTGACAGGTATTCATTCATACTGATGACAAGAGTACAAACTTACTGACCTATATACCTGTGCAGCATGAAGCGTCCATCAAAACATACAACTAAATACAACCTACCACTTTCCCCTTGACCCAGCAATTCCATGCCTAAGAATTTACGCTACAGATAACTTGCTGCACACATGTAAAATTCTGGACAATAGCAAAAAGTGAGAAATCTAAAATGTCCATTGAAGTGGATTGGTCTATGATATAGCCATACAACGAAACAGTTAAAAAAAAAATTAATGAGAAAGGTCTTTACATACATGTATGCATGATCTTCACACTTTAAATTAGAAAACGACATGAAGAGTTTGTGACGGGTGACGAGGTATGTGTACAGGTCATGCATTGCCTGCTTATGTTTAGACTATTTCTGGATGGCTGCATAGGAACTGATGACTCGGTTTCCTTTGAGGAGGGGACCTGAATACTTGGCTAGAGAACTGGTACAGGAGGAAGAATGTTCACTATAAATTCTGCACTATTTGGGTTTTTAGAGACATGAAAGTTTGAAATATAAATTTAAAGTAATTTACAAATGCATTCACAATGAATGCCATATAATTTTTTAAAATCATTTAGTAATATAAACAACATTCATAATATGAGTTAGGTGTCTATGGGTAAAAGGGAAAAGATGTAAATACCATTAATGATGATGGACTTCTCAATTTCTGTCAGTTCCTCTTTGAAGCTAATGAAGTATTTGTACAGGGCCCACATGAAAGCCTGATATGTTCTAAAGGGCGCTTCAGTTGGCTTCTTAGGAATAGAACCATTTCCAGGTAACATGTTTTCAGAGCTGTGCCCCATGACTTCATCAATGAACTCCTGGAGCTGGAAGACAACCTGGCCATACGCGGCTACCTGTTCCAACACTGATCGCAAGCAGTTCTGTAACAGAAACAAAGGCAATTACTGGAAGTTGGCTTTTCTTAAGCCATGAGACTTTGATGCCCCTTGCTGTAAAATACTTTTGTAACTGTTTTAAACAGTATGTTGAGTACAAGGCAGTAATAAAACAAGTATTTAGCTTTATATTCAAAGGAAATAATGTAAGCGCTGATTTCTATAGCATATAGGATTGTAGTTTATACTTAAAAGAAACGCATACAAGGGAAGTGTTCATAGGCAAAATAAACCAACCAAACAGCACACCACTATTCTAACACAAGAAAGGAATAAAAAACAGGAAACACAAGTCAAAACTAAGTTTGAATCGTACAAATAATATTAAAAGAATTTTCTAAGCATGAGTGATGCAACTCAATTTTACTTTTATAAGCTAAAAAGTTTTAATACTACAAATGTTCTAAAGTTTTATCACCATGCTTTAAATAAGTCCTATTAATTCTAATTACAATAAATACTAATAACTTACATGTGTCAAGTGTGTCACTATAATATTGTTTCTCACTGTTACTTTCCCATCAATCAACTGAAATATAAAGAGCTTTTTTACTCCTGAAAGTAACCTGGAATAAAATAAAAAAGATGAGTGTACTTTAAGTCTACAAAAATTTCACTATAGTAATTCTTAGGAATTTTTTTTTTTAAAGATTTATTTACTTATGCATACAGAACTCGGGTACAGGCCAGAGGTGTAGGGGTGGTGAGAGAATTCACCAGAGACAGAGTGGGGAGCAGAACAGGCTGAATGACAAAGTACACCACTGAGGGGAGCAGCAGGCGGGTCAGGAGAGGTCTGCCATGCTATGTGGGTCTCATCTGGGGTGGGCATCGAACTCACTTTGAAGTGGCCTTAGCTTCTCAGTGCTGTGCTTTAATCCACTGCACCACCAGGGAGGGCCCATACTTAGGAATTTTTAATAAAACATTCAGAATTGCAGAGGGCGGGCAAACAGGTCAAATAACAAGAAAATGGAAGGTATCAGATGACCTCAGGACTCAAGATATTTCAGTATCATAGAGAAAAGTTTAAAAACAGTGTTGTCAAAGCATTTTCTCTACAGGCCATCTTTATGAATATCAGTATTAAGCTTTGTAGGACAGAGAGCCAGAGCCTCAGAGTCCTAACAGCTAACCGACACTGCATTTCTCATTTTCATTTTGATAACAGAATCTATGATCTTGGATTCCTGGTTCAGGCAAGGCACAGTCCACCTCTCAAGGATAACGTCTACATAGGAATCTACTTTGAATTCATATTTAAAAACTGATGGACTTATCTAAATCATGTAGCACCAAGCTATTTAAAAGGAAAAAAATAAAGGGTATATATACCAAAATCTCACAATGTCCATGCAAATCTGAAGTCTGAGCTTTGTAAGTTCCCAAATCCAAGTTTAGGTGCCCAATAGGAAGGAACTGTCGAGGAGTTCAGGAAATAGACCTCGTGGTCTTTTCCTAGTTTGCATGTGAAACCCCCCTGAACACTTCTCTTTAAAAAAAAAAAAAAAACAAAAAACCAAAACCAAAATTTGCTTCTCACCAGTAAATTCTCAAGCATGAGTTAGGTTAAGAGGTCTCACCATAGGGTTTCCCGAATAGCCTGTGTCTCAGTAACAACTACTCTGTCCTCTGGCACATATAACGGGTCACTGTTGTACAAATGTTGGTCCCTGTTAGACAGCAAACATAGATGTAAATAAAGAGGATTCCCATTAAGCAAAACAGCAATTCTTAAGAGAATATATGCAATTTAGCAACAACAGCAAATTGGCACAACATGAGCTTTAAGTGCCTTCCACATTCACTTCTACATGTCACCAGAGTACCTCAGAGAAGCACTTCAGGGCAATTCTAACTGTGACCTTCATTGCTGATCTAGGCAAATGATAAAACTGGGTATTTTTGTTTTGTGGAAAACTGCAACTATTTTTGTAATAAATGCTCGAAGACAGAAATCAAATAAATGGCCAAATATATACCAATCCATTCACCTTGATACAAAAGACATAATTAAATAATAACTTCATTTAAAAAATTTACAAATGGTCAAATTACAACTGTTAAAAAGTACCTGATTAAATCACACATCAAAACCATATATTAAAATAAAATCAGAGCTTCTATCATTACAATAAATAACAAATTTAGCTTCTTACCAGACAGCAGCTAAATTGGAATGCAAATGTAAACTATGAGGAAACCTTGAGCACCTTGATGTCCAGTACTGACGGACCACATGCTGCTCCAGCCAGCTTCGGCAATCTGACTCATCTATCAGAAGGAAAGTTAAGTTATGAGTTGGGGAAAAAACCCACATATATATATATAAATAAATATATTAACCATTTTTGCTACTCTATTTGGACTTAGGAATCCATAAATGTTCAACCAAAAACAATTCTTTAAAATAATAGATACCTGGGCCCTCCCTGGTGACACAAAGAGGAGGAACTCCCACTGCAGCAGGAGTTCCCCCACTAGGGAGCTGACCCTCACAGCATGGCAGACCTCTCCTGACCTGTCCCTTGCTGCCCACGGCAGTGTAGTTCAGTCAACTCACCTTTTCTGTTTCCCACTATCTCTGGTGAATCTTCTTACCCTCTGCACTCTGGCCTGTCCCCCAACTCTTGTATGCATAAATAAGTAAATCTTAAATAGATACCGGAATATCTATCTATCTATCTCTATATATATGAAATGTTGTAACTAGGGATGATACAGGGGCACAGGTCCATAAGCATCACACTAGGTAGGGGGGGTCTGTCCACAAAGGGGCAACAATGGAAATGTGGTGTTACAAACCACAGAATCCTATGCTGCAGTTAAAAACAATGGAAGCGGGCCCTCCTGGGTGGTGCAGCAGGTTAAAGCAGAGCACTGAGAATCTAAAGCCACTTCCGCATGAGTTCAAGCCCCGCGTGCCCCGAAGGTGACCACGTGGTGTGGCAGACCTCTCCTGACCCGCCCGCTGCTCCCCTCAGCAGTGTACTTCATCGATCTGCCTGTTCTGCTCCCTGGTCTGTCTCTGGTGAATCCTCTC
>NW_004567136.1:2707149-2754794 GCF_000260355.1 Condylura cristata | reverse complement strand
GCCTCTGGCCTGTACCCCAGTTCTGTATGCATAAATAAATAAATCTTTAAAAAAAAAAAAATGGAAGCGAAGTCCAGAGAGCAAATCAGCCATTTCAAAACTGAGTTAAATGAAAGGCATAACAGAACAAAATTTATACAGGGTAATAGCAGGATGTGATTTATTTTTAAATTTATTTATTTATATATATTTTGCATCATTGTTCATTTTTGTACACTACTTGCTTTCTCCTCTCAGGTGTAGTCTCCCTAAAATTCCCACCACCAATTTACCAGTGCACCACCCCACAGTCCCTTGTGCTCTTCCCTGCCCTGTTTTGATCCCTTTCCCTCTCCTGCAGAATGTCTAATTTATAATTAGTTGCCTGCTAATTTTTTTATTATTATACCAGTATGCAATTTTAAGGGCATATCAACCAACATGATCTATTGCTAAGAACTCAGCATATGTGAGAATATAGATATTAAATACAGTAGAACTGGTTAAGTGCGCTGGCAGAGAAAGGAAAATGGAGTGGAAACCAGAAATAGGAGGGAAGAAAAAGACTAAACAGCTCCGTATGGACTACTGCTGACAATGTGTTTGTGTTCTAAGCTGTCTAATTTACACTACCCCTAAAGGTCCAACTCAACGTCTAAAACTGGAATCAAAGAAAGGCGAAAACCAGAAATGATTAGGATGCAAAATCAGTGTCAGTTACTTTATGTTCATTCGGCAAGGTTCAAGCACAGTGAACAGGGCCAGGTCACTAACCCCAGCTTCTGGGATAACTTCATGGTATGTGGCCCTGGGAAGACCACTGAACTAGGGTTTATTTCCTTATCTAAAAAGTGAAAAATAAAGTGAGATGACTAATGTATAAGGTTGCTTCTAGCTCTTTCTAGATTGTACTAGTTCCTATTTCTTCACTACAAATGGAAAAAGTAGACAGTTAAAGAAGTATATAGATCTTTTTCTTTTATTTGGTTACTAATTGGAGCAAAGTCAATCTTTCTTGAATAAAAAATACAGTGGTACCTTTAGGACTAACAAATTCTTAAAATTATTTAAAAAAGAATAAGACTGTACTCACCACACACCTTTCAACATTAACCACATTTTAGTTACTAGAGAAAAAAATATCTACATGTGGATTAAAAGCTTTGCTTTGTAAAGAAAGCAGGACTTACCAACATCTTAAATCATATGAAACAGATTCTCAAAGCTTGCCCTTCCTTCTAGCAAATTCCTCTATTTGAAAAAGATGCCAGCATCGGAGGGAGACATGGTACCTTTCCAGCTGGTGCGAGATCCTGGTTTTCTGTTTTGCTCTTGTTCATCTAATGGTGTCCTGTCCACCTGAATCCCAGAGTCCTCTCTGCTCAACGGCTGTTGGTCATCTTCATCTTCACTTTCTTCAGACCAATCCTGATTGAAAAAGGAAAGCTACCTTACCCTAAGAGTGTATAACAACTTAAGTTACTGAGATTAAATATATTCCAGAAGAGGCCCTCCCTGGTGGTGCAGCGGGTTAAAGCACTGCACTAAAGAAGCTTAAACCACTTCCTCATGAGTTCGATTCCTGCCTGCCCTGGAGGAGATCCACATGGCGCGGCAGACCTCTCCTGACCCGCCCGCTGCTCCCCTGTGTACTTCGTCGATCTGCCTGTTCTGTTCCCCACTCTGTCTCTGGTGAATCCTCTCACCCTCCGCATCTCTGGCCTGTACCCCAGTTCTGTATGAATAAATAAATAAATCTTTAAAAATATATATATATATTCCAGAAGATAAGCAAAACTATTCAAAATTACATTTTTCTGAATGTCCTGAAAGTACTTTTTATAGGAAAGGATTATTTTGGGTGGCAAAATTCTCAAGATTTATAGTTCCTTAGGGATACTTGTAATTATTCTGTTGAATTTCATACTACCAATGATTTAAAAAACTTACTAGCTTTCCTATAACAAATACTCTCATTTAGTTAAATGTTCCTATTTTAGTTGAGCCATAAAAGTCATTTGACCACTTGACATGTCTTTATATTTTCAATAGCAAAGCTACTGCTACTTACTGGTGTATCTACATTTGGGCCAAAGTCAATTTCTTCACCTTCCATCAAATATTTTCCCCAGTCAAAATCATCTTTCTTTTCTAAAACACAACAAAGAATCTCATCAGCTTATCAGAAAACATACCTTATCAGAAAACATACCCTAACACTATAGGGAAAAGGCTAACAAAACTTAAAATATTCTCATGAAAATTAAATATAATTAACATAATAAAGATTTTAGTATATTTAAACTTTTAATTTCTATGAACCTCACAGGTATTTTATAGAATTGAAAGTAATTTACAGTCAGACTTAGTTTAATTTCATAGTTTTACATGTGTTTTCGAAATCTCAATGGCTATTAATAGTTATACAAACAATATCTCTTTTATTTGCTATATGTAAAAATTTTTGTTAACATACCCACTTCTTTTTCTCTTGGTGTTTCCACATAATTGCTGTTTGAAGGAGAATCAGACAGACACAGAAGAAGTGACAGTATGGAATAATGTGTATCTGTCTTTAAAACAAAAAATAAACAATAATGAGTCACTGATGCTGGTGACAGCTTTCTAAACTAGTTTCAAGAAAGATAACGCAATGACAATTATGTCCCCAGTAATTTTTCTGATTTGAGAAAATGAGATAAATCCAATCTCTACATCTGTTTCATAGTTCAAATGTGGATACATAAGGATACCACTGTGGCATTTCCTTAAGTTGATGGACAATTAAAAAAATCTAGGGGCCTCCCTGGTGGTGCAAATTGTTAAAACACAGCACTGTGAAGCTATCCACAGCCACTGTAGCACAAATTTAACCTCCTTGCCAGGCAGGTAACCCGCACCGTGTAGCAGACCCTCATGTCTCTCCCGCTGCTCCCCTCAGCAGTGTATTTCAGTAGATCTGCCTGTTCTGCTCCCCACTCTGTCTCTGGTGAATCCTTAGCCTCCCACACCTCTGGCCTGTACCCCAGTTCTTGTATGCATAAATAAATAAATCTTAAAAAAAAAAAATCTAAAGCTCCCTTCCTTGGGAAACTAATCCCCTTAAGTGTGGACAAAGGGAATGCCTATCAGTAACAGAACACTTCTTATAGGACACTATGTGCAGAAAGGGTTAACTCAGGAGGCCTGCGTTGCCCAAACCCTACATAGCTCAAAGCTCTTCCAGACTGGCCCCTGACTGGTTCCCTAGAGAAAAAAAAACAAAAACCTCTGAATCACTGGACTATCCTGCTGCAAAGAGTGTTTCTGTAGGCTGTTATTAGTGTGTCCAGACAATTTATGCTAACAATGTGACTTCTGTGTGCTTAAAATTCTCAGTTTGACCCTGAAGGACTGGAGACTTAGTAAAGTCCGCCACAGGACACTGTACATCCACGTGAATGAATGCCAGTGAAAATTGGACACCAAGGCTGACCTTCCCTGGGTAACTGTGTTGTTACAGACTGTCACTGGGAGAATGAAGTGCATTCTTGTGTCTCCGCAGAGAAGAAAATCTAGACTCTTACACCCAATTTCTTTCGGACTTGCCCTATGCACCTTATCCATTTGCACATTTTACATCTGCATCCTTTTACTGTACTAACACAGAAGAGCAGTTTTTTTTTTTAAGTTTATTAATCTATCCAGCAAAGCATCAAGACTATAGGTGGCCTTGAGAATCTAAAGCTCAATATGATGGCGCTCAGAACAGCTCCTGGTATTGAGTATTATATAGGAGTTATTATTAGCAAGTGCTGAGAAGCCATTTAAAGGTTGTAACCCAGCCAGAAAGCACTATTTGTGCCAACTTCTGATCCAATTTCCATAGTCGATTCGAATTGGGAATTTCCAGGAGATTATATTCTATTCCATAGACAATATTGAAATAAAATATGCTTAAGGATTAACATAAACAAGTTGACAATAATCAGATAGGAAATGATGAACATACAACAGCCATCTCATACTAAAAAACATACCTTTACTTCCTTTATGCTCGGAAGTGATGCATTTAAAAATTCCTCAGTTAATCTCTTCCAACTAGCAGCTTTGCTGAGGTCTGAATGGATGATGAATTTTTCGTAAATCCTAAAATATATTTAAAAAAAACCAACTGATAGTTATAAAGCTATGTAAATAAAAAGACCTACAAGAAATAACTTATTTCTGTATACATACATATATACAAACATTAACTTGACTTACCCTTCTATAATCTTTTCTACTTTGTGGCTGTTGACATCCAGGAAACGATGAAATCTAAACGATAAAATGGAATTCTCATGTCCCTCTTGTCACAGAGCTAAGTAAACTACTCGTATAACCCTCCATATCCATCTCCCACCCCATCCAGGCAACCGCCAGTACATAGCAGAGGCTGTGAAAGCGCCCTTCCCCGGGCACAGGTGATACTGGGCCTCTCCAACTTGCCCGCTCCTACTTCAGTCTTCCTGTAATGCCCACCATAGCACTTGGCATCAGGGCCTAATCTTACTTATGCTTTACTGAAGTCCAGTGTAGCCTAGGGACCCCATCTTAGAATAATGGTTTTAAATTATAAAATGAATTACAAAGGAAACCAAGTATATTTAAATATGGCTGTGAAATATTTTTTAAAGTTTAAAGTCTATTTCTTCATTAAAGCATTAGATAACAAATGTAGCACTGGGTCCATAACTACCATTAAAAGTAACAGTAAACAATATTTAGAACTTTCTGCAACAATTATAATATGTGAAAGATAGGATTTCTATTGATGATAGACTCATAAGTAAACATATACTGCTATTTACATTCACAACTGAAGGAAAGGCTACTTTTTAAAGGCTAGGGTCATTTTCATTCTTTTTCTGTTCAAATTCATAGTACCTGAATTCCTGTTACCAGGCTCTCCAGTTAAGAACTTCTGTTCAACATTTTAGGTAATTAACTTTTATCTCTGCCTTAAGGATGCAGGCTATACATCCAACTATCTCTGGCTTTCTAGGGCCCAGAATGTGACCATTTTTTAAAAAAGCAGACATGCATTATTCATTCTGCTGAAGGAATAAAGCATCATAAAATTATAGTACAGCTCATTCAACTCATTTCCCACTTTTTAGTATCAAACCCAACAATCTGTACTAAAATCACACTATTAATATATTTACTTCTATTCCAGTGTACACCACTTTACCAAACATGATTTGGTTTCTTAATGTGTAAAAGATGATAGTAACTTCCAATATCCCTCCCATCTCTAAAGTGATATCCATTTACCCAGTGCTATTAAGAAATGTCAATAGAAAAATATGGGAGTGTGGCATTAAAATTTCTAACAGGACCTATTCAGACACTGTCGTTTAAGTTTTTTAAATTAACTTATTATTTCAGAAACTCGTTATTGCCTATTTCATATCTTCCATCAAGAAAAACAGAAAAACAGCTCTGATTTGACCTCGGTATCTAAATTAGATACAATTTTATAAATTAATTACATGAGAAACTCTAAGCTGCTTCACTTCTAATGTGCTATGTGCCAGGAATTGTTTTACGTGCTGAGATCAAAACTAAGCTACGATCCCCCCCTGCTTCACGAACTTGCAGTCTAACTGCAGGTGGGCACAAGCAGGCAACTACAGGTAAGGTATCCAGTATGTCATGCAGGGCTTTTTGTAAGATAAAAGGGATCTGGAATGACGCGGGGAGAGGAATGGTGAGACAGTTCTAAGTAGGGTGTAGCCACTGTTTTGTTTAACACTTAACCTGCCCACTCCATCAAAAATGATGCTTCACGTGCAGTGCCCCACGCTATGGGGTGGGTGGCGCAAACAACACACAGACCCCTTCTCCCGGGAGACCCATTCACTATTCACTGTCCTACCAAGCGTGAATCCCCTGCGAATGGGACCCCGCGCGCATTAGGCTGCCGAGCTGCGCTGGAGCAGGGATACGAAGGACTCTGGGTCGGGGGGAAGGGGAGGGCGTGGGCGGAGCGGTCCGACTCCACCTGACCCTTACGGGCCCCCGCGCCGCGTCCCACACCTTAAATTGGACCAAGCGAAATGCATGGCGAGCTGGAAGTTGGGGTCCGCCTCATCTTGGAGGCCCGCCAAATGGCGGACGAGCTCGCGCACGTCGCGGTCCTGCTGTCTGTCCATTCTGCTCGAGGACGGCCCGGGACGGTCCATGACTCCCGCCTCCGGCCGCGCACAGACGCGCGGTACAACGAGGTCACGCCCACTCTCGCGAGAGCTTGAGTTCCCGCCGCGTAGTGACTCAGAGAGGTTGCGGCGGCTCTCGCGAGAGTTCTGATTCAGTTTTGTGTCTTAACTGGCGGTCGGCACGAAGTGTTGTCTTTCTGGAAAGGAATTTGGGAAACCGTTCTGGAGGTCCCTCTGATTGTAACCGGGTGGTCCCCTTTTTGATAATTGGGCGTCATTCAAGGCACCCTTGGCCTCCATTTTCCAGTCGCAACTGGGTAAATTTTGGGAGTGTCCCCAAAGAATTAGCTGTTATTAATCAAACTAATAATGGCTAATGTTGATTAATGAATTTGGGGGACACAAGCATTCAGACTTTAACAACCACCTGAGGCAGACTGCACCGTTAGCACAGATCCCTTAAGGAAAGGAAAAAGCATCGCGAGAGAAATGATTGTACTGAAGGGAATTGATACGCTCTACGGAACAATTTTTTTTGACAATTTTAATTAGAATATAACAACAAAGTGCTGTTTCATATATATATATTTAAATATGAATTTGAGGGGCACTTTCATTATCTTTACAGATGTACAGTTTAATGGTTCATCTTTGTGCTTGACAGAGGAATAAGAAGGTCATGTGATGATAGCATTATCTAGCCCTTGAAAACACATCCATGGTTTTTGTATAGTCATACTAGACTCACGGATATTTATTTTCAAAACTTATAATTGACTGCAAAGGAGAAATACTATTGCCTTATTTTTCCAAGAGGTACACAGAGCCTTTTTTCCTTTCTCACAAGTCCAGGGAACTTTTGCAAACTGATATTAGATGTGAATACTTCACATGATACATAAAACAGGAGAAGCTTCTTCAGAATTTTTTTTTTTTTTTAAATTTGGGATGCTGGCACTTTGCAGTTAGGCAACAGTTCATTCCTGTACCCTGGCTCAGAGCTGCTGCTTACTGAGGGTCTGGAGCAGCAGATTTGATTTCTTTTTAGGCTTCTTTCCACTGGTGTTTTTCTACTTACCCGTCTGAGCGGTCATAAAATATCATTAAAAAGTCATTAAAAAAAGCAAAAGATCGACGTTGATCTTTGACTTTGCAGGAGAATCTAAAAAGTATAAAAGTCATTCATCGTGTTCTGAAATTTAAAATGTGGGCTCCAAGCTCCAGCGCAATTCTGTGCCGTGTTCATCCTATCACAGACGAATTCGGACCTTGCCACCCAATCCCTTACTGGGGTCCCCTACCAATGGGCCCTGGCACTTAGTTTTCCAAAGCTCTCAGAGTGTGGGTCTTCCCCCTTCTCTGCAAGGCAGCTGACCCTGCAGTGCCTGCCGTTCTCGGCGACTTTCTCCACTCTGTTCCCTGATCAGCGTGGAGACGACGCTAGATGACGGTGATTATCCCTTGCTGAACTCAACGCCTTGGCCATCCTCACCAGCATGCGCCCTCCAGGCATGCTGGCCAAAGCCTAGTTAGTGTCGCAGGCTCCCGGAGGCAGCACCCAGGACTTGCTGGGTGATCTCCCAACAACACAGAGGCGAGAAATTGGCAGAACTGGGAGGCAGAGATATACAGTAGTGTTGAGGCTCGGACCTGCTGTTGACCTCTGACCATTGGGAAAGGTGAGGCGGTTATTAAGCAGAAACCTATCAATAACGCATCAGGGGCAAAATGGAAGCCAGTGGCTGCAGCTAAGCCTTTGTGATGGTAACAAAATATTAGAAAACACAGTATTTAATCTAATTTTAATTTAAAACCAAAGCTTAACGTTACTTAACCTGTCTAAGCCCACTAGGCTTTCAGCTCCAACAACCTGCTGTGATTATGGCAGTTGATGCCTTGTCTCAGCGGGCAGGTGTATGACCTGTAGGCACCAGGGCACCAGAGCCCACTGGGGGCAAGCAGCAGCCACACCCAGATCAGTGGGAATGCAAGGGAACACATATTAATCTGATATTAATCACTCCTTTATTTTTACTAGTTTCTTTGGAAAGAAGGGTCATATTCCCACAATCAATGATCAGGATTCTTTGGGATCACAGGTGGGTGGTCTGTAAGCTCAGTTAAAGAGAAACTGAGGCAAGTGGTAGGTTCTGAGTGACAAACTGGACCCTGGGCATGTTCTTGAGGGGCATGTGTTAGGGTCCAAAGTCACCCGGTTGTCCCCCGCAACAAAGAACAGGACCAGAGATGCACAAGCAAGCAGAGTTTATTAAGCCAGCTAGCTGGGGTCAAGCCTCCCTGCAGGCATGCAGGCCACACAGGGAGAGCAAGACCCAGACCATAGGAATGTCAGAGAATATATAGGCCTTTATCGGCCATTGCATACATCATAGCCGGTACAAATTCAGAGTAACAAGCTTCACGGCACTCAAGGACGGGTTTCTAAGAACAGACGTCTCAGTCATGAGTCAGGAGCTGATATCAGGGTCTAGTTTCAGCCAGTTCCAGGAGCTGGCACCAGGAATGCTATCTGCCTGCCCTCCTTTCTGGGCCCAGGGTGAGTCTGAGACCCAGACAGAGGGGCCTAGGGGCCTAACACATGTTCAGACAGGGGCAGCTGAGACCTGGTAGCTTCTTGAGTCACCAGCACCTTCCCTCCAATGTCCATGTTCTTCTGGTGCCCTCTTTGGCCCCACAGGAGAGCATAAAACATGAACAGGAGAGCAGTTATTGAAGAGAGGAAAAGAAATATAGTGGGCTCCTAAGGTTTTATCACACCACAGACAACGAAAAACCTTGCAAAAACTGTCAGAATGATCTTCCTGGAACTCAGGGAAGTAGTCAAATGTTTACAGGAATGAAGGAATCAAGAAAAATGGCAGTGACACAGTAGGAGAGCTTTGCGGCCCACACACTGGGGTTGGCCTACCTGCTTCCTTGCCTCCCTGGTAACCTCGAGTTGGCAGCTGCTTTCTCTGGGAGGGCTGCTGGTTCTGGAGGGAGCGGAGTGGATCTTGTTCCTAAAGAATTGCATTAGTCTGCTGGAGGGCTCCCTCCAGCAGGCTGCAAGGGGTTGCCTCTATTTGTCCTAACTCAGACTCTGGGGACAGAGAAGCTCAGGGCATCTGGAGGAGACTTTACTATCCAGGTGATGGATTTCAGTGGCACAGACGGAAGGCACAGAGCCTGGGGGGAGAAGTGGGGAGTGAGATAGTGTTGGGGCACAGGGAAAAAGTTCCCCACCTCTATAGGTTCCTCTCAGATTGTCCAGGTAATCAAAACAGCAGCAGAGAGATTGGTAGAAGGGAAAAGATCAATTTAATGAGGTGTGCAAAGGCTATTTACATTGATTTTTAAAAAGACTTATTTATTTATGCATTCAGAACTGGGATACAGGCCAGAGGTGTGTGTGTGGGGGAGGGTTGAAAGGCTTCACCAGAGACAGAGTGGGGAGCAGAACAGGCAGATCCACGAAGCACACTGCTGAGGGGAGCAGTGGGGAGTCAGGAGAGATCTGTTGCGCCATGTGGATTGGCTTCCTGGCTGGGGATCAAACTCACACTGACGCAGCTGGGGCAGCTTGCAGTGCTGCGTCCTAACCCATTGCACCATCAGGGAAGGCCCTTACATTGATTTTTGAGGATTCCACTCTAATGGGGGAGAAAAGAACTTAAATCCCAATAAGTAGGTTCAGGGTATGGGATGCCGCGGAGAGAGGTGAGGTTTTCACGTGGTGAAGAGGGGATGATTTCATGTCTATTCTGAAGGAAAAGATGGGGTTCTCAGATGGAGAGCACAAATGCTATAGTTGGATGGATGGTACTCCCCAATCTTCGATCTTCTGGTAAAAGGGAGCAGTGGTTGCTTCTATAGTCAAGGGAAAGGCAAGAACCTTTTGTGAATCTCCAGTAATCTTAGTTCTGAGTAAGTGGCATGTCCCGAGGAGGCCAGCTCTAAGAAGGGGAGTCTGTGTTGCACACCTTCTGTGTGTTAGCAGTGAGGGCTTTGGCAAGATTTTCTGAAACCAGGTACCTAGAACGCTATGCCTGGATGCAGGGGAGGACACATCTCAGAAACACCCTGAGAACAGCCTCAGCTTTCACCCTGGCTCATGATCTCAGGCTGACCGAAGGCTGAGGCAGAGTTGTGGGGGCGGAGAAGCCCAGGTGGAGTGGCTGTGTGCCGAGTGGGGTGCAAGAGGTGCAAGGCTACTCCATCTCCCCCTCCTCCTCTGTGAAGGCTACACATAAGAGAATATTTACAAATATAGTTCAGAATTTTTTGTCCTGTTGAATGGATTTTGCTTTCCTGTCACTGTGTGCCTTTTGATTTTCTGTTGTTAAACACTGGCCATGTGAGTCCAATAATGTGCTAACTCTGGAAATAAGTTTCTCCCCCTTCCCTATGATTGCTGCATGAAGCTTTGTTTGTAAGCTGTTTCTGTTCTAAAGATCAGCCTTAGGGATAAACTTTTTTTTTTTTAAAGATTTATTTATTTATTCATACAGAACTGGGGTACAGGCCAGAGATGTGGAGGGTGAGAGGATTCACCAGGAACAGAATGGGGAGCAGAACAGGCAGGTCGACGAAGTACACTGCTGAGGGGAGCAGCGGGCGGGTCAGGAGAGGTCTGCTGTGTCATGTGATCTCCTCCAGGGTAGGCGGGAATCGAACTCGTGCGGAAGTGCTTCAGCTTCTTAGTGCAGTGCTTTAACCCGCTGCGCCACCAGGGAGGGCCCAGGGATAAACTTTTTTTTAAAAAAGATTTTATTTATTTATGAATACGAGGACTGGGGTACAGGCCAGATGTGCAGGGTTGGGCGTGGGGTGAGTGGCAAGCAGAACAGGCAGCTCAGCTGAAATACACTGCTGAGCGGAGCAGCGGGGGAGACAGGAGAGGTATGCTGTGCATGGTGGGTCACCTCCCTGGCCGGGGATTGAACTCGTGCTGCAGTGGCTGTGGCTGGCTTCATAGTGCTGCGCTTTAACCACTTTGTGCCACCAGGGAGGGCCCTCAGGGGTAAACTTAAGAAGTATTCTCAGGTCTTCTCTAAGACTTTCCCTGGGCATGGATGACCACTTTCTCCTTTTCCCCCTTATATGCACTTTACCTGGTTAGATTATTTTTGTGACATGAGGTGTTTGATGATGTACGTCACAGAGAAAGTGGCCCAAGGCAGAATCCAGCAGATAAGTACCTGCTGTGTAGCCGCATCAGCACCAGTGTCATTCACAGGGATCTGACCCAGAGAACCTGCTGTGGGCACTGACTGGAACATACACATTGTAGACTTTGGCTTCAGGGAGTTCACTGTGGGCCAAAAACTGAATGCTTTCAGTGGAAGCTCCCCTCAGTTTGAGGCTCAATCTATGATGCCTGCAGTGCGTGTATATGGGGCTAGGAGTTCTCTAGCCATGGCCCCTGGGACCCTGCCCTTGTGAGGAGAACTTTAGGGAGCTGTGGCAATGGATACTGAACAGAAAATATGACGCTCTTCTCTTTTTATCATTAGGATGTGAAAACCTACGGACCCTCAACTCCAGTGAGAGCTTTTCAGAGAACATCTAGAGGGACCTGTGAATAAACACGGGCCAGGAGGAGCAGCTCAGGCCTTACATCGCGCCACCCCGTGACTACAAGGACCCCTGTTAAGGGAGGTGATGCTGTCCACAGGCTACGAGCGGGGAACAATCCAGGACCTTTTAATGGGCTGGAAGTACAATGAGGTGATGGCCGGCTTCACGGAGCAGGGGATGGGTAGCCCTCCCCACCTGGCGAAACTTCAGAGACAGGGCAGTTCCTGGCCACTTCTCCCTGCCCCTACTCTTTTCTGTTTGTGAGGGCGAGTAGATTGTTCTTGCAAAGTATTTGGTTCTTCCAAATCTTAAAGTAAAATGGCTCCTCCGCAAAGACATATTCCAGGTGCTTGGTTTTCTGCCATCCCCGAATAAAATTTGAACTATTTGTGCTCCAGTCGGATAAGCTTGTAGTCATGTTGGAATTGGAGTCAGACGATGGAGAATATGACAGGAAGTTGTCACAGAAGCCCCGCGCAACAGCAACTGTAGTAGCAAAGGGATAAGGCCATATCGCGGGGCAGAAATGCAGAAATGGCAGGTGTCCCAGGACATCCTCAGGGGTCATTTCACCATGCTGCAGTATGATTCAAGAAGTGGGCACTTCCACGGGGTGCCGTCTTTTTATAATGGGTACAAAGAAGGGCATGCACAGCATAATGCTTGCTGCTGGAATCTCAGGTCAGCTTCCTGAGGAGATGGATCTAAACTTAAACCTCTCCGGGATCAGGACTTGGAAGGGCGTCATCGCCAATACCTGGATGCTCTGTTAATGAGTTTCTCCTGCTCTGAACTTCGGGCTTGGCTGGCTGGGCCAGTGGCTGCCTCTGATCTCTTAGTTCAACCACAGATCTATAGAAAGTGCTCTGGGCTTGTTGGAAAGTGGGGATTTGCTGCAGGGAGCCAGTGGAGTGATGCAATGACACTGTGGTCACCCTGAAAGAGAGGACTAGGGAGGACTGGGCATTACCAACAGGGGTGGGAGGAGAGAGAAGGGAGGACAGGTAGGAGAGAGGAGGGGAGAATTGTATCAGGTGAGAGAAAGGAATCAAGAGCAACTTAAAGACTTTTGAGCTGAGGAGGAAGTCACTGCGCCTCGCGTCACCCTGGAGTCCTGCCAGCGCCTCCTCGTGGGTCCCAAGGAGAACCAGCTCCGCTTACCCTGGATGCAGAGTCACGCCTAGGGGAGGAATGTGCCGGGGCACTGACGGTCGGATGTAGGAGGCTCAGGCGCCGCCTGCCGGCGAGAGCGGGGCAGTGCAGATGGGGGAAATTGACAGTTCAGTACCGGTTGCTGAGTTAAATTTTGAAAATTGAAACTGAAGTGGAGCTGAATATCTTCTGTGTTGCCAAAAACAGCTAAAGAGCATTTAATTGCAAACCATACTGAATAAAATGAATGCAGAAACAAACTACAGATCAAAATTCACTTAAAACTGCCCATGGACCAATTTAAAATACAAAATGATGTCGTTTTTGGAGTTGGGGTTCTTGGGTTCACCCTGAGAAAGGTTTCACCAGAACTCCCCTTTCACCGGCACACGACGAGTTTCTCCATGAGACAGAGACTCAATTCTGTTTAGAGAACACATTTATTAGGTGCAGGGACTGACGGAGAAGAACACTTGCATAGATGCAAGCGGGCAGGAATTGCTGCCCGGAAAGGCAAAGAGAGGCCTGCATGGTTGCAGGCAGGTGTCCTTAGGGGAGCAGCGTCCGCCGAGGGAGGTCAGTGCAGAGAAGTCAGGGTATGGTAGAGATCATGGGCAGGCAGGAGGCTGCTGTCCTGCAGAGTGGGTGGAGAGAAGCACCTGCCTAGGCACAGGTGGGCAGGACTGCTGGCCGGCCCGTGCAGAGACTGCCCTGAGAGTCCTTTTCTCTTTGGGAGGGGCCCACTCCTCTGTGGAGTGGCTTGTTTGCTGCTGATTTTGATAACTGTGAAATCTCACATTGGACCCAATCTCTGTATTTTTACCCTCAGGTCTGTGCTTCTGATATTCCCTACAGCAGTCTGATATAGGAGTCTCTGTTCTGGGTTTGTTACAGGGCACCCCAATGTGAATTGGGTGGCCTGTCTGTGGGTCTTCACCGGTGCGCTTACGATTCAATCGTATTATGGACACACTCAAAAGGTTAAATAATGGAGTTATTTATAAGGAGAAAGGTAAAGGAATAACCCAGGGAAAGAGGGAGAGAAACACAGGTTAACTAGGATGTCCTACCAGCTCTGCTGACTTGGACTTCACCGGCACGGTGAAAACCGACTGAGCGCCAAAACGATCAGCTCCGGGTCCCCCCAGAGCCCACATGTCCGGTTTTATCCCAACCTGGTTGCTCAGCTCCGCCCTCACGTCCCCCGCGTGCTTCTCCTTGGTACTGATGGGATTTGGAGTTCCAGCATCTGGAGTAGGGGAGGAGTCCATGAAACCTGTACCTGTTATAAGTTCACGGTCATGCTAGTTTTGTGGGCCCCCACCTCCCTGAGTCAGGTTTTAACTTTGTGATGCCTCCCTTGGGTTTTCTACTCTTTTCCTCCATCATGAAGTTGTAAAATTTCTAAAACACTTAAATAAAAAAAAATCGACATGATTGGCTTTGGTGATAAGTTTTAACACAAATACCAAAAGCCAAACCATAAAAAGAAAAATAATGTTGACTTTATTGAATTAAAAATTTTCTATTCAGAGAAGCAAAAGAAAAGCCACAAACTGGGAAAATATTTGCAAAAACACTTATCTGATAAAAGATTTGCATTCAAAATATACAGAGAACTCTAGTAACTCAACAATAAGAAAACAAGCAACCTCATTAAATATGGATAAAGATCTAAACAGACACCTTATCTAAGAAGACAGAAAGGTAAATAAACATGCTCCACACCACATATCCTGTAGGTGCAAAGGAAATCACCCTGCACCTCTCTTGGTTCTTCTAGGCTGACTAAAGATTAAACAAATATCAAAAACATTGATAAGAGAAAGTCAAGAAGTTTAATAGTGACAGACTCTGAATGACTGAGTAACCTGATACAGAACATCAGATGCATCTTAAATAGCTCAGTCAGGAAAGAAGTTTACCTGGGAGAGCACAATAAACAAAGGTAGGACTGTTACTTAGATTGAAGTCTTGCCTGCTCAGTGGAGAAGAGATGAAGAGATTAGGTCTTCCAGGTACAGTGAGGGCCATCCCCTAGGGAGTGTTTTGTCCCGATTTCTGTGTCCCTGCAAGGAAGAAAGTCAGGAGAGGAAAGGCTGAAAAAACAGAGTTTATTGCTCCCGGGCAGCAGCTGAGGCAGAGCTCCTGAGGGTGGGGTCTGCAGCTACCGCCAGTGTTGTGGGAGAAGGGCCTCTTATATTGGCTTTAGGTTTTTATTTTTAGTGGCGCTTTACACCTGAATGTAAGGTCCTGTCCAGTTATGGTGGTATTGGTAGTGGTGCTTTACACCTGGATGCAAGGTCAGGCTGCTGTGGTATTGCCCACAAGGCCACACTCAACAGGGAGAGGACTTATCTTTTACAAAAGAGCTCCCTCTATCTAGTCTTCAGAACTCCTATGAAATCACCCTTTTGCCAGACATAATTCTGGGATAGAGATTTTTCCCCTTTTACAGGAATTACAAATGAACATGGCATTGAGATAGAACTGCATACCTCCCTGGTTGAATCTCAGCACTATCACCCTGATAGCTTCAGTTCAGTCCCCTGCAGGGGAGCTGACCCACATGTGCGGCAGACCTCTCCTGTCTCGCCATGCACTCGCCATGTAGCGTACTTCAGTAAAACCTGTCTGTTCTGTTCACGCTGTCTCTGATGAATCCTCTCACCCGCTCATCTCTGGCCTGTACCCCAGTTGCTCTTGTTAAGCCAGCACAGGCAGCACAGGAGGCCAGAGGGGTCTCCTGACCTTACAGCAGTCTACTGATAGTGTCCAGGAGGAGGCAGGTGTCCTGGCAACAGGACTCCGCCCACTTTCCTGGTTGTGCAGATTGGAGGTCCTCTGAGCCTTGTCTGGGCCTTGGGTGGGTGCACTGCATTCGGATCTGAGCTTCAACCTTCCCCACCTTACAACCCTTGGGTATAAATTCCCTCCCTGCGCTCCCTCCCTGTGGCTCCTCTCCCTTGAAGTCCCCTCAGGCAGCTGGCCCCAATAAAGCTCTTTTCTAAGGCCACTTGTGTGGGCTCCTTTCAGCAACACCTTAAACTTCTATGCAAAAAAATATATAAAGCATTGCATACCTGTTCCAAGTGCTCAGCTGTGAAAAAAATGCCAATATCAATTGTTGGAAGGTGAAGAACAACAGGAATTCTGCTTCATTGCTGGTATAATGCATGTTCAAGATGCATTCTTATGTTTAAGTTTGGCAGTTTTTCCAAAGCTAACCAAGTTAGTGTTTAGACAAGTGCTTTGAAACACCATGGCCAAACAAAAACTAACATGCAATTATGCAAAACACTCTATTCATACTGGTTAAAAATTTCAAGAAATTTGAAAGTTCTTTAGTAGATGCATGCATAAGCAGATTGAAGTACATTCATGTAGATGGGGCATAACATGCCACCGAAAAGATACCTCATTAGTGTAGAGATTATGTTAAAGTAGAAAGAACAGGCCAAATGGGGTCCTTGATGCAGGTCCACCATCCAGACTTATAAATCTAATCTCACTGAAGTTTCCTCCTCTGCCGAAAGTGTAGTCCTAAATCAACCCTAACCAGCAGCATGATGTCCTCTGCATGATGACACTCCCTCAGGGAAAGTGACATTACCTGAAAGAAAAGCTTCCCTTCCCCACCCTCTTTCTGTCTCTGAATGTCCTGTATTTGTGGAAACCCTCACAGTCTCTCCATGAGAAGCTGTCCGATTTGTGAATCATCGTAACAGCTTGGTAGAGCTCTAAAATCCATAAATTTTATTTTAACAATTATTTTGGTCTGATTGAGTTTTAAAAACTACTTGCTAAAGGTGTAAATTTACATTGATCAGGCAAATCTGAATTTGTAAGAGTATCTCCCCTGCTATACCAAGAACGAAAGGATGGCTGCATCTTGAGAAATTTATCAGTAGAAAAATTCTGCATACAAACCGACAAAACAGCTGTCGACTTTTATAACCAATAAGTAAATCATAATCTATTCAGATTAAGTTGTCTAGGATATGGCATGTCATAGGAAGGAATTACAGAATGTGACAAAGAACATAATTGTTTTAGAAAAGCATGAAAAACTTACTCTTCGTCATGGGGGAAAAGGTGCTGACTTAAGTAAGTTTGGAAATGAATGGAACCTGTGGGCTAATGGAAAATGTATTGTACATAAACAGTTTCATAAAGTTCTTTCCCATGGGGGTAGTAGCTAACAATCCTGAAACCGCTATATCTATAATCTGGAGTGGAACAATAAATTAAATGAATGACAGATGGTGGGAGCCAGCTTTCCCACTGTTGGAGTGGGCAGTGACAGATACCCAAGTCAGAAAGACACGGAATCTACTGGATTAGAACAACTTGGAGACATCAGTGTAAAGTCATCTGCATTTGAATATAGATACTGACAGCTGCGTAGACATGTTTGAAACTGGGTGTCCATGCAAGCCTGGAATTCATGCTTCTATTCCCCCACATTCTTTCATGGAGTACATTTCATTCCCACAAGGAATTTTTTTTCTTAAGTTGTTTAAGTAGGTTTTTTTTTTCCGATTTATTTGTTTATGAATACAGAACTGGGGTACAGGCCAGAAGTGTGCAGGGGGCGGTGAGCGGATTCACCAGAGACAGAGTGGGGAGCAGAACAGGCAGATGGACAAAATACAATGCTGAGGGGAGCAGCGGGCGGGTCAGGAGAGGCCTGCCCTGCCATGTGGGTCACCTTCGGGCAGGGATAAAACTTTTTAAAAAAATATATATATATGTATACAAGAATGGGCATACAGGCCAGAGGTGTAGGGGTAGGAGGATTCACCAGAGCAGAGCGGGGTGCAGAATAGGCAGATCAAGTAAAATACACTGCTGAGGGGAGCAGCAAGTGGGTCAGGAGAGGTCTGCCACACCACATGTGGGTCAGCTCCTCGGCAGGAAATCCAACTCATGCTGCAGTGGTTGCAGACAGCCTCACAGTGCTTCACTCTTACCCCTTGCCACCAGGGGTGGCCCTCCCTCCCCCACCCCCCAAGATGGCAGTTTTTAATACCATTGCCTAATAAAATGAACTAGGGCTCTTTGAAGAAATGGCTGATGCAGGACTGAGGTAGTAAATATATGAGCTGAGATAATCTTAAAATATCAGATAAAGCAAGTACCAAGGCATTGAGAATGATCCCACAAAGATGGAATTAAGTCCAGAGAAAACAGGCTGTGAAAGTTGATATAGTGATTCATTTTGTAAATGTAGTTTTACCTATTCCTCTAGGTGTTCTGTTGGGTGCAATAAGTCTCTATTATTTGGCTTCTAATTTCTCCTTTCTAGTTTTCTACAGAATTGTCACAATCAGCAATATTGATATGGCTTCAAAAGCAAATTGATACACATGTTCTGGGTTTGAGTTTTGGTTTTGCCTCTTTCTGTGAGCTCTTCCCAGGCTCCCAGGTAGCCATCTTGGTCCCCCTCATTCGTAAGGGAGCTCTTTGAGCATTAGCGATAGGTATGAACAATGCCTGACTTAAGGGGTTCATAAAAGATAGTAATTTTTATTATCATTAGCTGTTCCGACCTCCCCGTTATAGAAATGCTGACATGGATGTGCCAATGAGGAAACATGGATTTCTCCAGTTTCTCTAAGGAGAGTCCTGAGTATAGTTGCACAAGGTCAAGTAACTCCATGATCTATTACTAACTGGGTGAAAAAAATCAATTTATAAGACAGAATTGGGAGCGAGGTTGCCAATCTGAAATTTGAGAAAGTAACAGAATGTATTGTCACAGCTCCTGTTCCAAGACAGCCAGACAGTGTGGTAGGCAGGCAGTGAAGGAGTTTCCAAGGATGACTGGGCTGAATCAACAGCCAGGGAAACACTGAGTGTAAAACAGAGAGGAACCATGTAAGCGTGGGCCTCCTGTTTGGTTTGGGATGGTTTTGACTTTGAAATGGGAAAGCTGACACTGTAGGGGGTCTTCCCTGTCAGCGTGGGAAACCACAGATTTTGGAGAACCCTGGACCTGCAAATATTTGGGCTTATTTCTTCCACACACAGATAAGTCCTTAATTCCTTTGCATACTTAGCCCACTGCATTTTTATTACCGCCTCTGCTCTGGGAGCCCATTAAACATAATGCACATTCGCACACAAAACAATAACAACCCAAACCATTGCTTGTACAGTTAATAGAAACCAAATGTCCCAGTAGCTTGCAACTCCACATAACATGTTTTCCTTTTTCTCACCGATTTCAGAATGTCTCTCCCTGAGCTAATTTTCTCCTTTCTTCACTCCACCCGGGGCCCCTCTTATTGTCTAAGAGGCTTTGTTAACCACACTCAATAGCTTCTGTCTCCTCCAGGATGAACTTGCCTGCCTTGTTTCATTACTTTGCATGTCATTCTTCACATCCAGGGAGTTTGACCTTCTGAAATTCCTGCTGGAGATTAAATAACTAACCCAGCAGTCCATAGGAGAGGTAGAGGATGGTTTCAGTGCATACAGCAGGACCTCTTGAGGGATCAAATTATTAACATGTGGGGAAAATGTGGGTTGGATAGTTGAATGTAGGATGTAGCTCGCATTCTAATCAGCTTTTAGCACTGGGTGTGTGTGTGGGGAGCATAAATCCTGGGCATGTATAACTATTCATGGCAAACAAGAGATCCCAAGTTTGAGCTTTTTCTGTAAAGCACACAAATGCTATTGTTTCTGTCTTTATAGAACTTTTGGGAACTTCAGTCCCACTTCAGACAGCTTGCTTCTGGCCCTCCTCCATGATACCACATTTTGGTGGTCTTACAGAGCAACTGGGTCAAAACAGCTATCTCTTCTCTTTTTAGTCTCTCTTGCCTTTTCAGCGGTACACTTTTCTAGTTCTTTAAAATATCACATGACTGACCAGAAAGGCGGAAGTTAACATGAAGCCTTGCAGGTGCCTGAGGCATACATACCCCATTGCTGACTTACATCTTGAAGTTATCACGTGACAAGGTGGAGGAGGTTGGAACACAGTTACAAAAATGAAAATCTGCGGACACACCTCTTTATAGTGGAATAGAAACTTGAAGTTCCTAAACTTTCTGAAAAATCTGTGAATTCAATTGTGGGTGTTTTAGACAATTGTTTATTGATCAATTCGGATGTCTCCACTGGCCCTTCTTCCTGTTCAGCCTTGGCTACCCTTGCTACTTACTCTCTGAAACAAGGAAGTGTCCCCAAGAGAAAGATAAAAATGGGACTCTCTTTTCTCAAAATTTCATCGTTAACATTTTTTTGGAACTGGGAGACTGAAATTCTGGGTGGGAGACTGAAATTCTGGGTAAGTGAGTTTTGGGGTATGTACTTGAGTGGTATGTTATGCTGGTTAAAAGCAGGGGCTTAGCATTAGAAAGACTTAGCCATCAAGAACTTGAACTGATTAACCAAGCCTGTCTGATCATGGGCAAATTCATTAGGCTCTTAGTTTTACTTTTCTCAATTGTAAAATGAGAACAATATTCATTTCTTAGGATTGTTAAGGGGATTCAGTTAGCTATATTCCTAACATAACATCTATTAAGTGTTTATATTATTGTTATCATTCTGCTATACCCTATAGTTGTGCTGCCTATGGAAAATTGATTGTTTCATTGGCAAACAAGGATGATTTCCCTCCCTTTCTCTCTCTCTCTCTCTTTTTTCTTTCGTTCAAACAGGCAGCTACTTGAGTGATTGAGTTTCTGTGTACAGTTGACATTTCTGTGTTGTTAGAGATAGCAAAACTTCATTAAGTGGATTAAGTGAGTTCAGATCAAATGGATAGAGTTATTTATAGTCGCACTTGGGGAGGGAGCTCAGTAGATTTTGTCAGGTGTATTTGGAGGTGCTTGTAGGAAAGAGACAAGAGAAAAATTTGAACCTGGGTTATACCTCCTAAGCATTTCATAATCACCCCCAGCCCCCAACTCCTCTAGGACCCACCACATGAACAATGAAAATATTAAGAAGGAAGTAGTGATCACTTGATGTGTCCCTCCTAATGTGACCAATTCAATTACCAGTCATTACAGCGGACTTTGAGTCTGGCTTCTCTGGGGCCCTGAGGACTTTTGGTTCTCAGCTCACATCACATGAGAAAGTAGCTGTGAACTATTATAGAACTACTATAGAACTGTTATAGGATTCTTGGCCCACCTGGCTATGGCTCCTCATGAGACTGCCAAGGGCTCTGGCGGACCTCTCTCAACTTTTGGTCTCAAATGACCCTACTGAAAGTATTGAGGAGTGGGAGAAAGACTTCAGGTTCTCTTCCCAGGACCCCTGGAATTGCCCACCTCAAGTCTGTCCTAAGGCAAGCTGGGGGTGAGTAGCCTTGGAGTCTACAGAAGCTACCTGCTGCCTTTGGTCCCTCAATGCCTCTGGGAACTTCGCAGGCCGATGGCAACAGTAACAGTGGTAGTCTTGTGAATCGGGTTGCCTGTCTGTGGGTCCTCACCTGCGCGCTTACGATTCAATCGTATTATGGGCACACTCAAAAAGGTTAAATAATGGATTTATTTATAAGGAGAAAGGTAAAGGAATTACCCAGGGAAAGAGGGACAGAAATACAAGTCAACTAGAATGTCCTACCAGTTCTGCTGACTTGGAGTCCACCGGCACGCTGAAAACTGATTGAGCGCCAAAACGATCAGCTGCGAACCACCAGACCAAGAGACCCACATGTCCGGTTTTATCCCAACCTGGCTGCTCAGCTCCGCCCTCATGTCCCAGCGTGCTTCTCCTTGTTGTTGCTGGGATTAGTAGTTCCAGTATCTGGAGTGGGGGCAGAGTCCACGAAACCTGTACCTGTTACAGCCAGACTTACTGGACACTGCAGAGGGTTTGAACTGAAGTTTATCTTGCCGGGAAGGTTGTTCCCTTCACTACCAAGCAGGAGGCAGGCGCTAGTGAGGAAGGGACTTGGCACAACCAGGACTGAATCCGGAATTTTCCTTCCCTGGCTGGTCCTCTTGTTACATGGTGCTAAAGGCTCTATATTTTGGATTATTAAACTTTAAGTGACTTATAAAACCACTCCATTTTATTTGCCCTGCAGCTGGGCGTGATTAGTTAGTAAGGCCCCTCTGTCTGCATACCTGGTGTGGGAGGCCAGCAATGTCTCTGTTCGTGTCTGCTCCAGAGCATCTCAGCCCTGCTGGGTGCAGCAGCCAGAGGAAAACCACTCCCCATCATGGCTATGGCTTAGTGTTAGAATTAATTGAGGAGTTAAAAACACCCCCTTCCCAGCCCCAGCTTCAGGGAGCCTGCTTTAACACAGGTGAGCCCTGTGTATCGGTATTTTAATGAAAGTCTTTCAAGGATTCTCTTGGCTGCCAGCATTGAGAACCACTGAAGCTGCAGTGACTAAGCAGCTCTGGGACTCCAGGCCGCTCTCCAGAAGGGCTCCCCTCTCCCTCCAAGGGGGGGTCACTTGAACTATGCTCACAGGGCCTCCTGCCCCTGCTGCTTTCTCTGTGGAGGGCCTGTTAGGCTTCGAGGTGGGCCCCCAGGAGCTCCAAAATCTCCAAAATACACAGAAAAACCCCCTTTCCGAAAAAACTCTCATCTTATCAGCAATCTCCCTGCTTCCAGCACAGAAAGCTCTATTGTATGAGGTTTTCCTCTTTTTTCCTTTTTTAAACTCAAGGTTCCTGGCAGAAGTTCTCAGAGGCAGAAGCCGACTTTGATAGCGTGCCACGGGTTTGAAAACTGCAATTTTTACCAATTTTCTAAGATCTCCCTTTTATGGTCCGTCCTCAGATCCCCTGGCTGGCCTTGGACTGCCCATTTTCACTGTGCTTTGCTGGTGTGCTCTGGGCGCTCCCTCCTCCCACCCTGCAAGTTAGCAGTGCTAGAGAGTCTGGGTTTCTCTGAGCGTTGCTCTCTGGCCTCTGTCATCTCAGCCTTGCAGCCTCACAGCTCTCAACATCCCTCTTCTGTCTTTACCTGCTCTCCATGACCTGTCTCCGCGAGGGGGTCCCAGGTGTCACTCGAAGTCAGTGCAGGGTCCTGCCACCAACTCATGCCCACTCCTTCCCCCTTCTCCAGCTCCTCCTATGCCTCCCTTTGGGATACAGCTCTCTTCTCAGCTCCTGCATCAACCCTCCCCTGCATCCCTTTTATTCAGACTAAGGTGGCCCTTCGTGAAGGGGGGTGTGGAGATTTGCACAAATATTTAATCTTTTTCAATCTGCCCTTCTGCACCGCCAGGCAGTTCCTGGGGTTAAAATCTCTCTGTTTGCTTTAGCTAGTAACAGGATACTGTTTTGAAAAGCGATGCAGAAGTCCGATTACTTATGAATCCTGGCTTTATTTTGCATGAATGCTTTTTCAAGGCAACTATAGATTTATTTTTTCTTCCTTACCAAGAATTATGTTGCCAGCAGGGGCGTGGTGGCCAGCAGGCAAGGAGATTTAGAGAACACTTTAACTTTTTACCCTGCAGCTTGGACATCTCAGCAGCAGGGGCCTAGTGGAACCAACGGCCACAGTTTCCCTGGCAGATTTTTCTTTCTCCCTTTCAGAAACATCACTCTTTCACATAAAATGTAGTTCGCCTCATTGAAGTGTTTGTGGTACTTGTTAGAAGAAATCACCTGTTATGGTCCTCTCTGGTGGCATAGCAGGTTAGGACACAGAACTGCAAGCTAGCTGTAGCTGTTTCCTTGTGTGTTCGATCCCCGGCCACGGAGGTGACCCATATGGCACAGCAGACCTCTCCCGACCCACCCACTGCTCCCCTCAGTAGTGTACTTCATTGATCTGCCTGTTCTGCTCCCTGCTCTGTCTCTGGTGAATCCTCCCACTGCCCCTGCCTCTGGCCTGTATGCATACAGACCCAGTGCTGTATGCATAAACAAGTAAATCTTAAAAAAGAAAAAAAATCACCTGTTGAACAGGCTGGAGAAAGAAAACTGTGGAAATAGAACAGTGGTCACCAGTGTTTTCCTGAAAGTCTATACCATGGTCTTCTGCTACTGTTGCTCATCCTTGGTGAAACTGTCTGGCAAACATTCTAATCCCATTTTACAGGAGGTGAAACAACATGTTAGTCACATGTTTTGGAGTTTAAATGTTTTCCCTCAACATTGGAGCAGATAGCAGACAATGCACCCTAACTGTTCAACAATGTGGTCATCTCCCAAACAGTCAAAGGTCTATGAAAAGAGAGTCCCCCAAAAACATTTAAAGAAGATTTTTGGTGAAGTTTAGAATAAGCAGTGAGAAAAGACTTTTTTTTCCCCTCAAAAATTGGTGTAAAAATAGTTTATGGTTTTGACAGATTAAGTGGATATTGGGTTCAATGGGGGACTTTGACGACAGGGATAAGAGTGGCAGCTCTGTGTCGTGGTCCCACTAGTGTCATCAGGATAGTGAGGGAGCAGGGGCTTTCTCTCCGGCAGTGTTGAGGAAAGAATCTGTGTCCACTGATCAGGGAAAACATGACCTAAAGCTCCAGGACAGAGGATGATAAACTCTGGTGATTCATCTAGTACTTCTCCTTGACCTGGGACACAGTGGACTAGAATCTTCTCTACTCTTGGTCTTAACACATACCTGTATATTTATGATGCTCCTTTGAACAGTTTATTTTATTTTATTTTTTGTTTATTTATTTTTGCTTTTCCCTAACATTACTTACTCTCCCTTGTCCATTTGCCTCCTGCTCCCTGTTCACCTTGGTGCCCTCACTATGTTTACCTTCTTTTCTTGGTGACCTTGGAAACAAGGGCCTGAGAGAACAGAGACACTTAAAAAATCAACAGCTACTTCAGGGCCATAGGAACTAGGAGGGCTCCTAATATAGAAGGGAACTTTGTTCCTTCCAGAGCTGCGACATTTTGTGGTGACTTTCAAATTGTAACAGGGTCCTTTTACGACATGTTTGAATCAGAGTCAGGATGAAGTGAAGACATTTAAATGAAACTTTATTGCCTTAAAAAGATAGCTTAGTTCCCACTCTAACTTTGAGAAAAGATATTGGGAGAACGTGAACAAGATTACATGAGCATTTTGACGTCCATTACAAATTCTCATGACTGTTGCAAAATATCCTTGGTCCTTGGTCCAGTCTCAGTTCAGAGAAACTTCACATCCCTTTTTCCACTCAGACAGGTCTCTCCCCTCACAGTGGTTCTTCCAGCCTTGCCTGAGGAGAGGGAAGCAACAACAACAGAAAATAACGTAATAATCTGCGGAGAAACAACAGAGTCACAACAGATGCGCCTATGGAATATGCGAGGTCACGATGACCCAAGCGCTGAGCAGTCACGTAAACAGGACCGAAAACGGGCTTCAAGTTTACATGACCATGGGGCCAGACCTCCTTGGATGAGCCTTGAGCAAACGCATTTGGCTCTTCTGAGCCTCATCATCTGGACACAGGGAATGTCCTTACTGGTGTGTGCAGAGGTGGTTAATGTTCCTCGAAAAACCTCCCAATGTATAACTTTGATCTTTACCTTTACAAAGTCTGCCTTCATTTGATAATGTATAACTGTCTTAATTACGAGCACTGCCTGTCTGTACCCTAGGAAGTATGGGTATTTTTCTCTCGCTTGCTCTGACTCCCACAGAATGTTGCCTTGAACTACAAAGTCTTCTGCAAATCTGAGCAAACTCACGCTTTCTTCCTATTGTGCACTGATGTTATTGATGCTTTCCCCTTTCACATTAGAAAGCAGTTTTCCATTGCTTGGAGCTTGAGACAGCAATCCCATATTATCATGATTCAATATTAGTTCTCCTCTCTGCCAGAATCCTTTCTACTATGCTCACTGCCCAGCAACATACCAATGGTGAAGGCTACAGACAAGGTCTCACTTAAATTGTTGAGCCACTGCAGGGGTGAATATGTCCATTCTGATATCACAGCTGATAAATAGATACACTGGCTCATATCAGTCAGTCTTTCCCAAGGAAAGACTCTTACCAATAGTTCATCCCTTCTGTCTCTTTAACAATTTTCTTGGCACAGATAATTGCATCTGTGAGGTCATCAGTGATCAAGGCTGTAAGAGAGAGGAATATAGTGTTAGTTGGGATTTTATTTTTGGTGGAAATAACATTTTCTTCTCTTTTCTCACTGATTTTTGGGACAGGCTGGTTGGAAAAATTATGAATCATGGTATGTTTGTTATCCTTTAGTTATTATTATTGTTGTTAAACTTAAAACTTAATTTATTTTTTTGCTTCTAGACCATCTACATCTTGGTGGTAATTTTATGAGGAAAACACCTGAGAGGAGAAATCAAACATTGTACAGAAAGGAACAATCATGTAAAAAATGTGTAAATAAAAATTAAAAAGCTTGCATGTTAGTGGATTATTCTAATTCTAATTTATTTTGTAAACTCTTGAAAATGGGCATGCAGGTTTAATTGCTAATTCCATTGCCTTCTCAGCTAAGTTTAACTAGAAGATAAAGATGGTGATAGATTTTTTGCAAACGAATTTATTCTAAGTGTGGCTTAAAAAATTAAAACTATTGGGCCCTCCCTGGTGGCGCAGTGGGTTGGGGCACAGCACTGAGAATCTAAAGCCGCTTCCGCATGAGTTCGATTCCCGCCTGCCCCGGAGGGGACCACATGGTGTGGCAGACCTCTCCTGACCCGCCCGCTGCTCCCCTCAGCAGTGTACTTTGTCGATCTGCCTGTTCTGTTCCCCACTCTGTCTCTGGTGAAGCCTCTCGCCGCTCCTGAACCTCTGGCCTATACCCCAGTTCTGTATGCACAAATAAATAAATCTTTAAAAAAAAAAATTAAAACTATTAACTGAAAAAAAAGCAAAAATATTCATCTGTAAATAACAAATTGAAGCAATATATGCAAATTCACAGGCATCTGGGGTACTGTGGAAAATAAAGCTGTATTAGCCTTTAAAAGTTGTTCATTTTGGGCCCTCCCTGGTGGTGCAGCGGGTTAAAGCGCAGCACTAAGAATCTAAAGCCACTTCCCCATGACGATCCCTGCCTGCCCCAGAGGTGACCACATAGCGCTGCAGACCTCCCCTGACCCCGCCCGCTGCTCCTCTCAGCAGTGTACTTTGTTGATCTGTCTGTTCTGCCCCCCACTCTGTCTCTGGTGAATCCTCTCACTGCCCCTGTAACTCTGGCCTGTACCCCAGTTCTTTATGAATAAATAAATCTTAAAAAAAAAAGTTGTTCATTTTGTTTCTAGAGAGACTAGTATTCAGAATAATAATAGTAATACTAATAGCTAACTTTCTGTCACACAGACAGTAGATCTATAAATAGATTTATAAGTTATTTCCATTAGTCCCCAGAATAGCCATATGGATGGGTACTATTATTTTCCCTATAAATTGAGATTACACACCTTGTAAATGAGTCACAATCAAACTTAAATTCTCTTCTTTGACTCTTTTTTTTCCCCCAATAGATGCACTTGAGCAAAGATTGCATAGTACAGAACACTATGTGCTAGTGAAGTTGATAGTAAAAGTATCAACACTATTAATTTTCAAGTGGTTATTCATCTGGGAGATTATCTAAACTTAAGTTCTTGGTATCTGATACATGTTCCAATTTCTTAGAAACACTTTGTTTTACATGCATCAGTGCTTGCTGAGATACTGGGTTTGTGTTTGAAAATGGCCAGGTTCTATTTCCTAGGAGAAGTGGATTCAGCAGGGTCTTCAGGGCTCAGAGACACACAGGCTGCATAGATGGAGGAGAAGAAGCGGGAGAAGAGCTTTCTGTTATGCTAGGCTTGGAGCAAGGCTCATAGGGTGTTAGGCCATTTTGTGAAGTTGACAGTAAGGGGATTCAGGGCTGTAGGCACAGGTGTGGAGGCCATGGAAAGCAGCTTTCCACGTTGTTATCTCATTTTATTTATAATTAAGATGGTTTAAAAATGTTGCTTAGGCACGACTTTGTATTTACTTAGAAAAGCATGTCAAGGGAAGTGGAGGTTGGGAAGTGAACCTGAGGCAAAGCTGAGAAAGAAGCACAATAAAATGGCCACAGAGGGGCAGCAGACAGGCAGAAATGAGTTGAGAGTCAGAACTTAGGATCACCTGGCCAAGAACTCTCTGCTCAGTTTACTTTAAATAAACAGTTCTGTCCCGTCAAACCTGAGCAAGAAAAGGACTAGGTTGAAAAACAAAGTATTACTTAACTGAATAGTTTATTCTCTTGCATCCACCAATAGAAATCAGCAGCGATTTACACAAAAAGAGGTACTTATATTCAGGTGAGTTAGTTCTGCTTTCAAATCTTGGTCTCTCCTCAGTATCCTTTTGCCTCCCAACTAAAAATCACTATTGTACTCAGTCTATATCTCGTTTCTGTCTGAGATACCAGCTGGATATGAGAAACAGAGATTTATAGAAGTGAATTAAATTAGGGCCCTCCCTGGTGGCGCAGTGGGTTAGAGCACAGCACTGCAAGGGAGCTGGCTGCTTCAGCGTGAGTTCGATCCCCACCCTGGAGGTGACCCACGTGGCGTGGCAGACCGCTCCCGATCTACCCGCTGCTCCCCTCAGCAGTGCTTTGCTCCCCACTCTGTCTCTAGTGAATCCTCTCACTGCGCCTCTGTCCTGCACCCCAGTTCTGTATGCATAAATAAATACTCTTAAAAAATATATATATATACATATGTATACATATAAAGTCTCCTATTTTAATGAGGTTTATGCTGTTGGAGGAAAATGGAGATAGCGTCTATTATTATATGTGTGACTGTGTATAGCTGTCTGTATACTTATCCATATCTCTAAATATCTACCTCTGTGTCTATAAATAATGTATCTTCTGCTCAAACAGTTGGGGAAGGTAGGCAGAAAATTTTCCTTATCAACATACTCTGGAGCTAACTTCTGTCCACCTTCTCATGACAAATGTCCCTATTTCAGTAATACATAGGACAGAATGACACTGACCATAATTAAAGTCTCTCTGGCCTGAGGGTGAGGGAGACCAGTCACTGAGAGGTGGTGAGGCTATAAAGTCTGTTTTCTATTTTAAAGTTGCTCCTAAAAACCCCATGTTCATTAGGATGAGAAACCAGATATGAGTGTTCCTTCACCTCTAACCATGAACCGTCCAACATTTTAATTTCCTAGAATCCAAGATTGCCTTGCAGATATACATTTGCCCCAGACTTCCTTAATTGGAACTAAATTGAACAATATTAAATTAGTAAACTGTATGTAAAGTCAAGCATGGCCACGATGGAGTAACAGATTTTCTCTTCCACTGTAAACAACTAGAAAATGAGACACGATTTATGAGAACATTATTTTCAAGCAGAAGAGAACAGGCCGTGCAGGATCAGGGTTTCAGAGACAGACACCAAATGAAGTCAGCCTTTTACTTGCCATGAATTTCTGCCCAAGGCCACTTTCCAACCAGGAAGGTAGAATGCAAGCAAGAGATAATCTCAGTGCAGGATACAGAAACCAGAGGCTAAGAGAGCTGAAATTTGTGGAGAAAAGCATTTTGGAGGTAGAAGCTACTCTGAAATTTGCATAGGGGTTCCACTCAGTCTTTGGATGACAGCTAAGCTGGCTGTGCAACAGTACGACTCCATGATGCTAGTTGAAGGGCAATTACAAGGGACCAGAATAACCATAGAGGTCACACAGGACTGGGAAATTTTTTATTTCTAACTTGGCATAGCAGAGAAATATACCTGAAATGCTGGTGCATACAGACACACTAAACGAACTAGACCTTGGTAGTAAGATTAAACTAATCCAAACATAAGAGCTATTCTTGAACCATATGAACTTCAATACTTTTTAAAGAAAGATAACATATCTACATACTCAGCAATATAATATACAGTATACTTATAATCTAATAAAAAGTTATTACATGAGCAAAGAAGCATGAAAATATAACCTATATCTAGAAGAAAGGTCAGTTACTGGCAGGGTTGATTGAATTAACAGAAAAGAAGTTTTAAAACAATGCTTATAAGTATGCTTATTTATAGCGAGGACTTAAAGGAAAGCATGAATTAAATGAGAGAAATGAAAGGTATAAAACACTTATCTTGCACTAAAAATGGGCACTCTGGAATGAAATATTTAACTGATGGATTTAATAGATTTAGCACTTCAGAAAAAAATTTAAAGAAGTTGGAGATATAATAATAGAAACTATTGAAAATATAACATCAAAAGGGAAAATAATTCATAAAAATGAAGACATCCAGTGACTTACGTGACATCAAGTAATATGACACATGTGTTATTAGAGTCCAAAAAGGATCTTAGAATGCTTAACATTTTTTCCAAATAGAGGCGGCAAAATGGACTACGGTGGAGGATTTTGGGGCTTTTGGTGCTGGGTGTGATGAGGTGACATATATCTGAGGCCATATGTACCTGTGACCCTTTGCCTGTGAAATGCATACAGTGTTGCAAATCAATGCTACTTCAAAAAACAATTTCCCATACAAATTAATGGAAATCATTTATTTGATTTACCCCCTTTCCTCTAATGAAGGTTTTATGGGAATGCCCTACTTTCAGATATTGGGGGAAAGCTATACCAGAGTTCATTTTCCTATACCCAATTCTATCCTTTTTAAAGATTTATTTATTTATGCATACAGAAATGGGGTACAGGCCAGAGATGCAGAGGTGGGAGAGGATTCACCAGAGACAGAGTGAGGAGTAGAACATATAGACTGACGAAGTACACTGCTGAGGGGAGCAGCGGGGGGGTCAGGAGAGGTCTGCCACGCCATGTGGGTCACCTCTGGGGTGGGGATTGAGCATGGGGATTGAGCTTGTGCTGAAACAGCCATGACTTGGCTTGGCCATAAAGTGCTCCAACCCACTGTGCCACCAGAGAGGGCCTTCCAATTCTATTCTTAAGTAATTGAAGTAGAAGACTTGAAAGTGGAGTCTAGCTTAGTTTCCATTATTTAAGAAATGCAACACAAAGTATATTTGTCTCATTTCATACAAAGAAGCATGTACTATATCATTTGAATGAATTGCTTATGGAAATTAGTTGGCGAACAGTTTTCTATTTATTTATTTTATGTCTATGTATAAAGGGGTAGAATAGTCCATTTGTTCATCATCCTGTTTTCATGCCAGATTTCATAAAAACCATTTTGTAAGAATAAGACTTCCTTGGACAAGTAGGCCACAGGATTCTGTGTGCAACCTCAGGGAACAATTGAATACTTTATTGGCTTTGCATAGACCTATTTGCACATATGAACTCCAAATTTTAGTGAAAGCAGAAAATGGGTGGAAATTCTATAACCAGCTTTCTGTCTTTGTTCATGAGGACAATCTTTCTAGAAAATCAAAAACTGTACCTGAACAGGCAACATGGCAGTGATTCTTCTCCTGTAGCTTTGCATGTCTGCACCACGTGAAACTGTTAATCTGAAAAATGCCATAGTCAGTGCTGCCATCCTCCAGGACGGTCTGGGCTGTGGTGTTGTAGCGGCTCTCGTAGTAAGCCATGCAGATCCCTAGGGGGAAAGCCAGAAATGACAGCCAAAGAAAAGCAGTGTTTGTTTGCAATCCTATTGTTAGGGGAGTGCTCTTTCTTTTTTTTTTTAAAGATTTATTTATTTGTGCATACAGAACTGGGGTACAGGCCAGAGGCTCAGGGGCGGTGAGAGGCTTCACCAGAGACAGAGTGGGGAACAGAACAGGCAGATCGACGAAGTACACTGCTGAGGGGAGCAGCGGGTGGGTCAGGAGAGGTCTGCCACGCCATGAGGATCTCCTCTGGGGCAGGTGGGAATGGAACTCATGCGGAAGTGGCTTAAGCTTCTTAGTGCAGTGCTTTAACCCGCTGCGCCACCAGGGAGGGCCAGGAGTGCTCCTTTTTACATGTTACAACAAAGCTCTGTTCCCAGTAAAATTCTTAGAGGGTCGGGGCAGCAGTGTCTCTCGGGGTACAAGAAGTGTGGGATGGCACACCTGAAGCAGCACCCTAGTCAGTGACCCTCTCTGGGCTGGCTGGGTGAGTCTGTTCCCAACAATGGCCACAAGGTGGCATTGTTTTCTCCTTCTGTTGCTGGTATTCATTAGCACTGGAAGTGAGGGTCAGGGAAGGAGAAACCACTGAGAGCTGAGGGTGCAAGGGTCCTAGCAACCATGCCTGGTGGGGTGGAGCGTGGAAAACTAGAAACAAACAAAAGGGAGTTTGGGCGGGGCCTTTAATATTTTGGGGTGGCCCATGTTTATTACTGCTTTATTTACAATTGGAAAAACATGGAAACAGTCCAAATGCCCAAAAATGGATGACTGGATTAAAAAGATGTGGTACATATACACAATGGAATATTACTCAGCAACCAAAAACAAACAAACAAACAAACAAAAAAACCACGTGCCTTTTGCAGCAACATGGATGGAGCTGGAAAAGATCATGCATAGTGAGATAAGCCAGAAAGAAAAGGAAAAATACTGGATGGTTTCACTCATAGCAGGAATATAATGGACCAGGCGAGAAAATAATAATAATAATGAACAGCCATATACCAGTGACATTTTACGGGGGTGGAGTGGGGATGGGATCAAAAACAGTGGGGGGAGGGAAATGCACTGGATTGTGGTGATAGCACGAGTGATCTGGTGATGGGAACCCAAGGGGATTGCAACTGAGATGGATAAATGCACAAAATGATGTAAAAAATAAACAATTATATTATTAAACATATATTTTGGGAGTGGGCTGGGTGGGGGAGAGGGAGCAGAGATTAAGGTAGGAGGAGAACATGAAAGGAGAAATCTCACAGTTTCCAAGGCTAAATCCCCGGTAGTTGTCCAGGCCAGCTCTTGAAAATATTTTTGCTAGTTTACAGCGGGTGTAGATTTTGGGTTCAGTAACTATGACGAGGCATCCAATCAGGACCAAGATGCTGGGAGCCTTCATCCCCAGGCCTGTCAGAGGCACAACCTGTCAGAGATTGGGAGACCAGGTCAGACAACCTTGCTTCGTCTTTAGTCCTGAGATTAAGTCTGTTGCCAGTAAGAAGGTCAAGTTCTGCCAGCCACAGCTGTGGGAGAACTTGTTACTTTTAATCATTCAGAGCCAGATTCTGGGCAAAACAAAGTGCAGAGACTATACAGTCCAGGGAAAGAATGGGTGCAAGTGCTTTTCTTAGTACTTTTCTACATGGACATTTGCAAGTAAATGTTATGTTCCTGGGTCAGACAAAAACAGACACCCCCTTATGAAATGCAACATGGGGAGCCACAGAGGGCCATCCTTCCAGGATTCCCATTTTCACTCTATGAATAGAAAACAAGATGGAATACAAAGAGCTAAGCCTTCCATATATGTATATATGGAAATTGACATCCAGATTTCAATCAGAGATGAAGTATATTTATGTCTGCATTGATAAATATTTATTGTTTGTGGCTTTATTGAAGGGAGAAGATATAGCAACTCCTTTTTCTTGCATTCTCTTTTCTTGATACCTTTCCAAATGTTGCTTAAAAAATATCAGTTGAACCACAAAGGCAATTTATTTTAGGTTTTTCTATGTGGAGGTGTTCCTATGGCTTGGTGTTAGCTGTTAAACAATGGGCGTTGGAAGAGGAGTGTTCATGGTGGGGGTAGCGAGGCCATAGAGGTCCCTCCCTGAGTTATTTTAAATGATGGGAGGATCAATACTCCATTCCTTGTTGGCTACTGTTTTTCAGTAGTACTTCCTCTAAAATAATCTGCTTCACCCTTCCTAGAAATTTCTAGGTAAGTGCGGAAAATGATAGTGATGCTCAAACGTAATCTCATCCAGTATCATTTTCTGTACCTGCTAGAAATTTCTAAAAGTACTAGTTTCTTCCCTTGGATTTAGGTTCCTCCATGGAAAGGCAAGGCTAAAAACAGGGCTGAGCATTGAGCAAGGTTAGCGCAAAGCATTGTTATGAGGCTTTGAAGCAACTGGGCATGCCATTTGGGTTATGGGAAGTAGGTATTGGTGAATAGTACAGGAGGGGAAAGTAGAGTAGCTTTTGTAAATAAAGTTTTATTAGAACATAGATCCATTCAGTAACTTACTGTGGATGTTTTTCAGTGTTGAGTAGTTATGTTAGAGACCAACAAAATCTAAAATATGTATTGTCTGGCTTTTCTTGGAAAACAGCCCTGGTATATGTACAGCATTGAGCTACACGATGTTGCGTTATATCAGTGCACTGAATAGGAGACAAGGTTTTAGATACAGAGTTACAAATTAAACCGATTTCCATCTTTTTTCTTAGAATTTGACTGGTTTCAAACAAATCAAACCAGATGAGATGAAATCCTGTCGCAATGGAAACGCCTAGAGCAGTGTCCTACATCCGTGAGGCCAGGGATCGCCATTGGTGGCTCTTTGAGAAGGGCGGCCTCAACAGACTGATTTAGGGCTCATTAAAGTAGGCAAATTCCTGGTGTCTGCCCCGAAGACAGTTCACAGGTGATTCTGTGGAAGACACACGACTGTACTTACTCAATCAGCGATTGGCAGCTGGCGTGAGCTTCCTGCATCCCATAAAGCCATTTCAGATTCTTTCGAGGCACAAGTGATCCTGTCCTCAACCGAGAAACTTTCTTTAGAGCCTCAGAGAAGGAAGGGTTCTTAACTCTTCTGTTTCCTAGAAATTCTAGAATCCTACTTCTTTGGACTGGTCATAAATCCTGCACTCATGTACATGAATGCAGTTGATGACTATATCTTGGGTCTTCCCCTCTCTCGTTTCTTCTCTTCAATGTCCCTCCTCACTATTTAACTCATCCAGGTCTTGCCACCCAACTGGGACAGGCAGAGGCAGTCTCCAGCCTGTCATAAATCTCATGAATAGAGATGGTTGCTCATGTACCTGAGTAGGTACATAGCAAATTTTACATTAACCCATATTTCTGAATGCATATCTTACAAAACTGACCAACAGGGAAAACTAAATTTAAAAAAGGACAAGATAGAAGTGAACACTTAAAAAACCATTAAGAGCACAAAATGTGACTCCACCATCTATTTCCTCCACCACCTATGACCACACCATTTTGTGACTCTACCATCTTGCAGACACGATTTTGTGATTTCATTGTTTTACCACTCCATCATCTTGTGGCCTCACCATCCTATGATTCCACCAGCGTGGGGTTCCACCATCTTTTTGCTGCACTTTGTGGTCCCACCATCTTGTTACCGCACTATGTTGAAGCTCTACCATCTTGGGAGGCCATCATCTTGTGATTCCACCACCTTGCAGCCCCTGATTTTAAGATTTAATGTGAAGCTATAGTAATCAAGAGAGAATGCTGGTGGAAAGATAGACACCTAGATCCATGGGACACAATTGAGTCCTAGTGATAAATTCAGAAACCATTGTCAGCTGAATTTTTACAAAGATGCAAATGGAATGAATGAAAAGTAAGCCTTTCAACAAGTGGTACTGGAAAAGTTGGCAATCTGTTTGCAAAATGAGCAAACAAAATAAACCAGCAATAACATGATAAAGACAAGATATATTGAAGGATATATATCTTATATTTTATATTAAATCATTTCAAATTTATCAAAGACAAATACAAACTGAAATTTCTAGAAGTATACTTAGGAGAAAATCTGTACTATGAATTTGGTGGCAGTTTTTAAATATCACAGCAAAACTATCATCCATAAAAGGAAAAAAATTGATAGAGACTTGATCAGAACTAAAAACACTGGTTTTGAAGACTTTTTTAAGAGAATGAAAAAAACAAGATTAGAATATTTACAAATCACCTGTTAATGAAGGCTTGGATCTAGACTATAAAATCCAGAAAGGAGTTTTAAAGATGTACCAATAAACAAGCACACAAACCACCCTATTAGAAGTAGGTAAGTGATCTGAACTCGTGTTTCATTAAACAAGATATAAAGATGACAGACAAACTGTTGCAAAACATCATTCACCATTAGGGAAATACACATTAAAACCAAATTGAGGCCCTCCCTGGTGGCCCAGCGGGTTAAAGCACAGCACTAAGAAGCGTAAGCCACTTCCTCATGATCCTGCCTGCCTGGAGGAGATCCACATGGCGTGGCAGACCTCTCCTGACCTGCCCGCTGCTCCTCTCAGCAGTGTTCTTCGTGGATCTGTCTGTTCTGATCTTCGCTCTGTCCCTGGTGAATTCTCTCATCCTCCACATCTCTGGCCTGTACCCCAGTTCTGTATGAATAAATAAATCTTAAAAAACAAAAACAAAAAACAAACTGAAATATCATCATATCTGTTTGAATAGCTAAAACCAATCGAATATGCAATACCACAGGGTGTTGAAGGTGCTGAGCAAGAAATCTCATTTATCACTGACAGAGTGAAAAACTGTAGTCACTTTGGGTAACAGGTCAGCGGTTTTTACAAAGTTAAACATAGTCTTAATAACCAAACTAATAATCACACTCCAAGATACTGTTCCAAGCAAATCAAAAACTTATGTTCACACAAAAACAAGTTAACCAACATTGATAGCAACATTATTTGTAATGAGTAAAAAGTGCAAGCAAACAGCAACAAGATAATACAAAAATATATCTATTCAATAGACAATATTCAAATATTTATTCAACAATATAAAAGAAACAAGCCATTGATCCCCACAGCATGAATAAATCTCAAATGCATTTTTCTAAGTGAAAGAAGCAAACCAAAGGTTACAGTGTACGTGATTCTGTTTATGCGACATTATGAGAAAAGCAGCACTATAAGGATACAAGCTGATTGCCAGGGGCTAGGGGAGAGGCTGACTACAAAGGACCGCATAAGGGAAATTGCAGATCAATGAAGCTATTTTATATGTTACAAGAGTAGTGGACACATGACTATGATTGTCAAAACCCATAGAAACATGTACCACAAAGAATGAACTTTGTTGCATGCAAATTAAAAAAAAACAAAAACAAAAACCAGAATGTTGGATGATGCCAGGATGGAGCACAGACTGTGACAAAGAAATCTAGTTATATTACAGATGCATGACATAACCTCATTGAAGGAGTGGGGGGAAACATTCCTGGTCTAGGTAACTAGAAAACAGTGTTTTGTCTAGATATTTAAATTAACAGACAAAAAAAAAAAGATGTGTATGTCAACATTTACAAAAGTACACTTTTGATAGGAGGAAGAATTAGCAGTTCTCAAGATCCCTATTTATTAGGTTTTAAACAAATGGTTAATTAAATTATGGATAATTGGGGCTCTCCCTGGTGGCGCAATGGGTTAAAGAGCAACAACTTGAAGCTCGCCACAGCCACAGCCGGGTTCAGTGTGAGTTTGACCGCCAGCCAGGGAGCTGACCCACTTGGCTCAGCAGACCTCTCCTGTCCTGCCTGCTGCTCCCCTCAGCAGTGTACTTCATCCATCTACCTGTTCTGCTTCCTGCTCTGCCTCTGGTGAATCCTCTCACCTCCTGCACCTCTGGCCTGTACCCCAGTTCTGTATGCATAAGTAAATGAATCTTTCTAAAAAGAATTATGGCTAGTGGGAGGTAGACTTCACACTGTTAGATGAAGAAGTTATAAATAAGTAAAAGAGGAAGATTGAGTGAACCCAGAGGCACTGAACTGGAGAGAATCTATCCATCCATCCACCCACAATACCTGTATTCATTCATAAATGTATACAGAAATTCCCCTATGTTTGATATCCTTGCTGGGGATATCCTTTATATATCAGCAAATTAAACAAATACATTTCTATCCTTGATAGAAAAATAGAGGCATTTCTTGACTAAATCTTCTGGGAGAACCTAGAAATATGACTTTCCCTAACCAGGAGTAAACTAGCATTCAGATCTTGCCTCAAGTATCATTCTTCAACAAAGGAAATCAGGACTTCTTAGAAAATGGTTTATTTTAGAATTGGAGCAGGGACAATGTTAAGATAAGTCTGGAGCATCTTGTTAGTGCTAGAAATTAAGAAGGTGCTCAAAAAACCTGAGAACAGGGTCCTCCCTGGTGGCGCAGCGGGTTAAAGCACTGCACTACCATGCTTACGTCACTTCTGCATGAGTTCGATTCCCGCCTGCCCCGGAGGTGACCCACATGGCGCAGCAGACCTCTCCTGACCCGCCCGCTGCTCCCCTCAGCAGTGTACTTCGTCGATCTGCCTGTTCTGCTCCCTGCTCTGTCCCTGGTGAATCCTCTCACCCTCCGCATCTCTGGCCTATACCCCAGTTCTATATGAATGAATAAATAAATCTTAAAAAAAAAAAACAAAAACCTGAGAACAAAAGGGAGGGGAAGTGCATCAAAAGGACAGAGAGTCAAATGGACAGAATTCCATGACCAAAGCTATGATAAATTGAACATCAAAATAAATAACTATAGCACTGGATTATAACTCAGAGAGTTGTAATGTTTGTAGTTACAAATATCTTTCAGTACACACAAATATAAATGATTGAATAAATACACAGATGGGGAGAAGGTACAAATTTTACCGAAGAATTCTAAATAATCTATTTCCTCCCTCCAAGAAATAGAAGTTAATTGTCCTCCCTTTGAGTTGGAATTGAATTTAGTGACTTGCTTACAAGGAGAAAGTGTCAGCTTTATTGTGGAGCACCCTGTGGGGTTTATTATTAAGCAACTCCACCTTAACAAGTGAAACTTAATCTCATCAGTGAAAAAGTCACTTATAGACCCCTGATACACTATAATAAGAAGGGCAGCCCATCTTTGTGACTTTATTTCCCCAAAACCGTAACCCAGTGTAATCATGATAAAATAAGTCAAACCCCGAATGAAGGACATTTAATGAAATATCTGAACTGTACACTTCAAATGTGTCCCTCCTGATAAACAAGACTGAGAAATTGTTATAAGCTGGATGAACTGAAGGAGGTATTGTGAGTAGATACAAGGCATCCTGAATTGGTCCTAGAATAAAAAAAGATAGGAGACAAACTGGTGAATTCAAGTAAAGCCTGTAGTCAATACTGGCATCTATGGCAGTTTCTTAGTTTGACAAAGGTGCTAGGATCTGTTACCAGAGATGCCAGGTCTATAAGAAGTGCGTTTATCCAGAACAAAAAAGAAAAATATTGAATGGTCTCACTTATAGAAGGAATGTAGAGGAACCAAGTAAAGAATCAGGAAAAAAAAATACCTATAATAAAGTAAAAATCAAAATCATCAGGCAACTATAGATCAGAGACATTCTGTAGGGGAGGAGGAGAGAGAAGGGTCAGGACAGGGGTGGGAAGAGCCCTAGGGTGATGGTGCTTAGGGGGAAGGGTGGTGGGAATTCACGGGGAAACCATGCATTGTACAAAAATGAAGGATGATGTAATAAATATATTAAGAAAAAGAAGTACTTTTATTGATTACTTCAAAATAGTCTAAAAATCTGTTCACATACTATTGAGAGCTGCTTAGAAAAGCTGAGCAAGTTTTAAATACTTGTGTGATATGGTGATTTATAATAGGAAATATATATTTGGCTTTTGTCCCTATTTCTGGTATAGCTTTCCTAAAACTCTTAGGAATTTCCTAAGTGGTAAAAGTGATAAAGGTGCCCTTTATTCAGAACAAATTCCTTTCAACCCATCAGAGTTTATGTTAATGAGATGACTTTTGGAAGCATCTAAGAATGGAGCTGGTTGTTGGGGAAACCAGCCACGTGATTAGAGGGTAGGCACTTTCAATCTTTCCCTATACTACACAATCCGTTCCCTACACTTCGAGCGAGTGGAGAGAGGCTAAGAGTTGAGCCCAATTCCCAATGCTGAATGCTTTAACTATTATGCCTATGTAATGAAGCTTTTATAAAAACCCAAAAAGGATGAGGTTTCGGGTTTGGAGAGCTTCTGGGTCGGTTAACAGGTGGTGGTGGTGGGAGAGAGGTACAACTGAAGAGTATGGAAGCTCTGACTCTTCCCCACAAACTCTCCTTTGCTTTGGGCATCTCTCCCATCCGCCTACACACACGCGCACACAATCACGTATGTGTATGCAAATATATACACACACATATATACATATATACATATACATACATATATATGTATACACACACACACACACACACAGCTTGATATCACATTCTTTTCACAAGTTTGTAGGACTGCAGTCTAAATTTGCTGGGTGAACACTGGCCACTAGAATTGGAGTCCATAGTCCAACTTCACAAAAGAAGGATATTTTGATCAAGATTCTAAGATCCTTTTCCCCCAGTACTTCCTTTGAAATATTAAGGAAGATGGATAAAACAATTAAAAAATTTTTTGGCTCATCTTTTTTTATCATGTGTTTGTTTATATCAGCAGTTTCCTCTGCCCTATATAGCTGCAAAAAGTAACGATTAGAAGATACTAGAAAGTTAAGAATGCAGGGTCTATATTCAGCCATAGAAAGGATGAAATGCAGCTATTTTCAACAAAATGAAATGAATTGGAGTGAATTATGAGTGGTAAAGGAAGTCTGAATGATAAAAACAAATACTGGTCAACTACATAGCAGACAACTTGATTGAAAAAATACTTTTCAAAGGCAGTAGACATCAATAAATGCTGTGGAGACTCTGAGATAAGAAGGATGGGGGAGGGAAAGACTACAAGAGATGGTGGTGGAAGGTCTGGAATCAGATAGCCAGGATTTAAACTTAGATCCTGTCAACTACTTCTTATGACTTCAGCATCTTCATACCCCAATTGCACAATAGGATCATAAAATATTTGCTTTGACAGAATAGCAATGAAGACCAAAACCAACAATTATTAACTAATTATTACTATCAAATAGTGCCTGGCACATAACAAAAGCATAGTGACTATTATATAATTTGTAGGGATCACTACCAAGATCTATCATTATCATAGTGAAAAAAGTGAAGTCCATGCAAAAACATAGGTGGGGTTGATAATAATTATTATTTAAAAAATGATTTATTTATTAATGCAGGCCAGAGGTACAGGGGCGGTGAGAGGATTCACCAGAGACAGAGTAGATGTCAGCGGAGCAGAACAGGCAGATCCACGGAAATACACTGGTGAGGGGAACAGTGATTGGATCAGGAGAGGACTGCTGTGCCATGTGGGTCACCTCCCTGGCCAGCATGGAACTTGTGCTCAGGGCTTCGGATAGCTTCATAGTGTTGGGCTTTAACCCATTGTACCACCAGGGAAGGTCCTGATTATTATTTTGCTGATGACATGTGAGGCTGTTTACCATAAAGATTCATTCATCAAAAGACCCAGACATGTTTTCTAGGTAGAGTTCTTAGTACAGTGCTTTGGGAGACTTGAAGGTTTCCTGTAATTGTATGCAGAGTTGGATACTTGTATGCAGTTTTCTGGGAATAAACTCTGCATTTGACCCAATTCTCAAAAGAATCTAGAACTCCCAAGCTGTTGAGAACTGCTACTTTGAGTTTGCTCAAATGAGGCCAGCCAGGCCCCCCGGAGCACGCATGCATCCTTCTTACTGCAGGCGTGTGTGAGGACAGGCGGTGGAGTCTTTATTTTCTAACACATCACATTAGTATTGCACTGAGTCTTTCTTACTGTTTTCTTACTGATATTTTTGACATTTGTTGAATGCGCAATGGAAGTTCTGCAGTGTTCCAGAAACACTCCACAATCAATCCTTTGGGCAAGGATTAGGACCATAGGATAAAGTCGATTACTCCAGGAAACACGCATTTACTAAGCTTTGGGTACCCCAAGAATTCTTCAGTCGCTTGAGCTCTAACCCTGGTAGAATCTGTGTTCAGTCCATCTCACCACATTTTTGCTACTTTCTCCCTCACAAATGCCCCCTGTTGGTAGGTCTCTTTTCTCTGTCATCATCTTTGCAAACCCCAGTTTTCCTCTCCTATGCCAGCATGTCATGCTATAGCCATTTCCAATTTTTTAAAAGTCCAAGATAAATGCAGAAAGAACTTGCACTGTGGCTGAACCCTCCTTAACTTCTTGAAAGGAAAATGTCTGTGTGGCATGACTTTTTCCATCATTTAATCCAACTGTGCACTCCCAGAAAAAAAAAGAAAAGAAAAAAGAAAAGCAGAAAACTAGCAGGTTTTAACCACTGGTTCTGGTCAATGCAAAGTGGCTGTTATGGTGCGCCAGATAATTAGGGTACCCCGCGCCTGTACTCAACTCCCACTGTATACAGGAGTGCCCCATTTCTGCCGGAATCTGATCAGATTGCTGCCATGAAGTGGAAGAGAAGCTTTACAGGAATAATTCTAAGGACCATGATTTCCTTGCTGTCATTTATTTATTGTATCTGAGGTTTGCAGTAATCTGCAAACCTCTGTTTAAAATTCCAGTTAACGTTTATCTTCATTCTCAATACTGGCAGACTCTGATGGTGAGAACGAGATCGTCTGCTGACCTTTTCAGTGTATAATTTAGATTCAGGAGAAATCACAGTAACGAGTCTGGATTCTTGAAGTTTATAAATGAATGAGAAACTATTTATAAACAAATAATAAAACCAATCAAAATGAGACTTTTTTTTTTTAAACAGGAAGAAATTCTAGGAATGTTGTAATACAGTACCTCCTTTTGCAAATTAAAAAACTAAAGCTTGAAGGGTTCCCTCACTGCCTTTTAATGTGGAGCACAAAATTTGACTCCAAGAAAACCTTCAGGAAGTGTAAGTGCTTGTTGAAAGAATAGTTGTGATTAAGTATCTTGCTATAAAAGAGTTTTCCAGTATTTTGGCACTTGGTCAGATGGCTTAATAAATATTGAATGAGTAGAATTTATGGAAGTTTAGCTTAAAAAATGAGTAATAATCAGCTACCATTTAATCCAGATATGTAGTGTGAAGAGACACCACTTTCTCATACCAGCTGCTGTCACCCCGTGGGCAGCCATCATTGTCTTTTCTGAACATAGCAAGGCACAGTGGAATTCTGAACAAGAACTGCCAACCATTGGTGTTGCCAAATACCCTTTTACAGAAGTTCATTGCATTGGGCCTTTCCTGGTGGCCCAGTGGGTTAAAGCACCGCACTGTGAAGCTATCCCGAGCCACTGCCCCACAATTTGATTCCTGGCCAGGGAGGTGACCCACATGGTGCAGCAGACCTCTCTGATCTGCCCACTGCTCTCCTCAGCAGTGTATTTCAGTAAATCTGCCTGTTCTGTTCCCCACTCTTTCTCTGGTGAATCCTCTCACCCCCCACACCTCTGGCTTCCACCCCAGTTCTTGTATGCATAAATAAATAAGTCTTAAAAAAAGTGTATTTTTTTATAGTAGCCAATCTTAATTAAGGGCATTCTGTCCCCATTAGAAGTTGCCATTTCTTTCTTTTTTAATGATTTATGTATTATGCATATGACCTGGGGTACAGGCCAGAGATGTGGGGTGGTAAGTGGATTCCTCAGAGACAGAGTAGAGAACAGAACAGGCAGACTGATGCAGTAACCGCTGAGGGGAGCAGGGGCGGGTCAGGAGAGATCTGCTGTACCATGTGGGCCATCTCCCTGGTTGGGGATCAAATCCATACTGCAGTGGCTGTGGCTGTGCTTTAACCCATTGTGCCACCAGGGAGGGCCCAGAAGTTGCCATTTCTTTCACAATTTCTTAGATGCCTTTGTTTCTCCCAATCCCCTGTGTCTACAGCATGCTGGCTGCCATTGCTCCTCAGAGAGCAGTGGGCAGCAGATTCATTTCAGAAGTGCAGCAACCTAACCACCGTCTCTCTTTATCTCGACTGCCCATGAACACCTGGCACAGACCTTTACACTTTGTCTTACAGATCTTAACATTTGATGAGAAGATAATGCTGGCTGCAAATCTGGATGGGTTTTCATGGTAGAATTTATGGCATAAATGAGGTTGCATAAGAAAAGTCAAACATCCAAGACTGCATGGAAATTCCATTTGCTAACCCAGATGTGGTAATAATATTTGATATTAACTCAGCCAAGCATTCCATGAATGTTAAAAATCACGGGCACTTCCAGAAGGTTATTATTTCTAATTTCATTTGGGGATTTGAGGAAACTTTTGCTCCTTTATATTTTTCCTTTGGTAACTTGGTTTGAGAAGTATTTAAACCTCCTGTTCCTAGTTCTTGCACCAGCCTGCATTTGCTTGGGCATTAGCATTTTCTCTAATCACTGGGAATGGAGGAAAGGACATGTCAGATAGGTCTGTTTTGCCTTTTTTTTTTTTAAAGATTTATTTATTTATTCATACAGAACTGGGTACAGGCCAGAGATGCGGAGGGTGAGAGAACCCACCAGGGACAGAATGGGGAGCAGAACAGGCAGATCAATGAAGTATACTGCTGAGGGGGGCAGTGGGCGGGTCAGGAGAGGTCTGCTGCGCCATGAGGGTCACCTCCGGGGCAGGTGAGGATCGAACTCATGCTGAAGTGGCTTAAGCTTCTTAGTGCAGTGCTTTAACCCCCTGCACCACCAGGGAGGGCCCAAGTCTGTTTTGCTTTTAAGGCAGTTCTTGTAAAAGAACTTCTCAAAGGAGAATACTTTATTTTTATTTATTTATTTTATTTCATATATGTATATTTTTTATATCATTCTACATTTTGTACTTTTTGTTGAAATTCCTGTGGACTTCCCACTACCACTTCCCCCATGTGCCATCACTATAGTCCTGTGTGCTCTTCCCACCCCAGTTTTGATCTTCTCCTCCCCCATAGAATGTCTCTGGTTTAAAGTTTCTGATCCCTTACACTCCTGCTATGAGTGAAACTGTTCGATATATATATTTTTCTTTCTGGCTTATTTCACTTTCCAGCTCCATCCATGTTGCTGCTAAAGGCATGAGTGTATCTTTTTGATTGCTGAGTAATATTCCACTACATATATGTACCACATCTTCTTGATCCAGTCATCTGTTTTTGGACATTTGGGTTGATTCCACATCTTCCCAATTGTAAACAGTGCATCAATAAATATAGGAGTGCAGGTGCCCTTTTGAATTAGTGCTTTTGTGTACTTTGGGTAGATTCCTAGGATTGGAATTGCTGGATCATATGGAAGCTCCATTTTTAGTAGTTTGAAAAAATGTCAAAGGAGAAGACTTTAAAATGACTGCTAACAATGAAGTTTGGGGTTCCTGTGGATTTTAGTTGGTTATGTCTTTCCTGTTAAAAAGGATAATCAGACTTCATTTGTTTTTTGTTATCTAGAACCAGACACTGGCTTTGCAATTATTATAGGCTCTTTGGGAGATTAATTGAAGATACTTACTAGTGTCAGGGGGTTCTGGAACTTTAAGCATTAAAGATTCATTCTTTTATAACTACTTGCACATAACATGTACTTTTTCTTTATTAAAAATTAGCACAGCTGGGCCCTCCCTGGTGGCGCAGCGGGTTAAAGCACTGCACTAAGAAGCTTAAGCCACTTTCGCATGAGTTCGATCCCCGCCTGCCCCGGAGGTGACCACATGGCGTGGCAGACCTCTCCTGACCCGCCCACTGCTCCCCTCAGCAGTGTACTTCGTTGATCTGCCTGTTCTGCTCCCCACTCTGTCTCTGGTGAATCCTCTCACCCTCCACATCTCTGGCCTGTACCCCAGTTCTGTATGAATAAATAAATAAATCTTTAAAAAAAAATTAGCACAGCTTACTTTTTATCCCCTTCAAAATGACACCATGACTTTTTTTTTTATTACAAAGTTTATTTTTACATCATTTTGCACATTTTTTTTCCATCTCGATTGTAATCCCCACGGGTTTCCCATCACCAAATCACCCCTGTGCCACCACCATAGTCCGGTGACACCATGACTTTTTTTCCAAAACAATTCTTTTCACTTTTGATGCAGTTTGATGACTCAGGTTTGCTTTTCACACCTTTAATTTGTTGGGGAATATAAGGCACCCGCGACTATGTGTATGCATGCTCAGTATGAAGCAAATAGTGGAATGCTGAGATGTTTGTAAGTCAAGTATTTTGTAGTATTTGGAAAGCCTGAGACTTTTAAAATGTAAGAATGTTTTCAAATGCTAAATTTATTTGACTTTAAACCATCCAAGGACTAAATTTGTATGAGGCACTCCTCCTCCACCCCTGAGCCCTGGGTCTTGGAGAGGAACCAGGAGACACATGTGAATCTGCTAGGGAACCAGGCTGGCACAGGGCTGCGTTTCCATAACCTCAGGGCAAGGTGAGGAAGAGCGTGGCCTGGGAAACTGCCCCAGAAAGTGAAGTGGAAATTCTAATGCTGGCTTTGCCCCTCCCCCCAGGAAAACAGACATCCAGAGCAGAGTCATTGCCCCAAGGGAATGTTCCTTGCCTTGGGGACAAAGTCCAAGGGTGACTTTACGTTTAAGTGTCTAAAATAGAGTCACAAAGATTTATGCATGGAGGTGACCTGAATGTTTCTCTTCTTGGTAGGTATCACAGGTCCATGCTTGACTCTGCATCACGATGCAAGAAATAAAGTTTTGACTCTGCATTTGAGGATTTGGAACACTCAGTTATTACTGATAATTACAAAAAGCTATGAATTAGAAATAATTCTTTACACACACACTTCTATTTGGGGAAAAAGATACATTAATATAGTTTGGCTCATTGGCAGTCCAAGCTCTCTCTCTCTCTCTCTCTCTCTCTCTGTGTGTGTGTGTGTGTGTATACGTGTATATATATATATATATATATAAATGTCTCTACTTGAAGGCCAGGCAGCTTAGTGGCAGGAACTGTACTGCAAAACAATGTGGATAATATTTTTACTTTAGTTTGTACCAGCCCTTGTCTTCGTGGGGAAAAAATTCTATTAGCTTTCTTTTATGACTGCCAGCAGGGTATCTTGGAAAGGATAATATCTTAAATAGAGTTTTAAAGGCTGGGGATCCAAGAGTATAAGTAACAGCCGGGAGCTTTGTCAGAACTAACTGCTTCCTTTGCCTCATAAAACTGCTATCTACATCAATCTATGTTTATTTTTCTCCTGCTTTTTAATTTGCTTAATGGACTTCAGCTGAAGACTTTCCTCAATGTCTGAAGAAAGTCAAGTCTAATAAACCCCTGAGGTCTTAGCCGTCATAGTTCAGCACTTTGAGATTGTTTTGTCTGACTTTCATCTTGCTGCTGCAGAAACTGTGTTCTCCAGTGCCCTGGACCTAACCAGAGGAGCAGAAGCCTGGGAGCCATAAACAAGACCAGTCAGGCCGGTCAGCTCTTAGCAATACCGAGTCTCTTCTTATCTCCACCATCTTGTCTGTACAACAGCCGCTGCCTATCAGCCCCCTATCTTCTTAGCATGAGTGCATATTTTATCTTCACTTTCATCTCTTTCACTTTTTCCCACACTTTTTCTGACTTATTCATAAACCAGAAAATGATAGAGCCCAACATTACAGCCTAGCAGGCCAAGGGCTGGCAGTGCTGAGCCTGAGAAAAAGCTTATCCTCTTGGAAATGAGCACTACTGATGCGGGAGAAAAGGAAAAAATACTGTTATTGGAGGAGCAGGGAAAGTTACAAGAGAAGTCAGGTTATCAGAGGATGGCAAGGCTGAAGGTGGAGAAAGCTGATGTCCTAGAGTTTGATTCTCAGATCACTTGCATCAGAAACATCTGGTTGACCTGTTAGACCTCCAGGTTATTGGGTTTAAAGACCAGGGCTGCCAAGTCATTGTTTCTGTTCCTGATATCTACCTCAGGAATCTGCATTTTCAGCAAACACTTCAAGGGATTCATTAGAAGTTAGAGAATTATTGGCTCAAACAACAGAGAGTCTTAAAATTCAAGAATTTAAAATGTTCTTATATTTTTAAACTTCTTTTAATTTTAGTTTTTTTTTTCAATTTTAGTTTTTTTTTTTTTAAAGATTTATTTATTTATT
>NW_004567136.1:2696227-2707003 GCF_000260355.1 Condylura cristata | reverse complement strand
CCATGTGGTCACCTCCGGGGCAGGCGGGAATCGAACTCATGCGGAAGCGGCTTTAGATTCTCAGTGCAGTGCTTTAACCCGCTGCGCCACCAGGGAGGGCCTCAATTTTAGTTTTTAAAGAAGATTTATTTACTTATGCATTTAGGAACTGGAGTACAGGCCAGAGATGGGGCCAGTGAGAGGCTTCACCAGAGAGAGTGGGGAGCAGAACAGGTAGATTCGACTGAAATGCACTGCTGAGGGGAGCAGCAGATAAGAAAGGAGAGATCTGCTATACCATGTGGGTCAGTTCCTTGGCTAGGGATCGAACTCATGCTGCAGGGGCTGTGGATAGCTTCTTAGTGCTGAGCTTTAACCCGGAGGGAGGGCCCTCTTTTAAATGAGTTCTTTAAAAGCAGCATATTTTAATAGATAGTCATCATTTATGTCCTATGTTTATTGACACATTTGGGCTTCTTCCTACCGCCTTAGTTTTGACTCTTTTTTTGTACTTTCCTGACATCTATTGAATTGATAAAGCTTTTCGGTGCTGGTGGTGGTTGTTTTCAATCTGCTTCCCCCCCCCCCCCCTTATCTCAGTTGATTATTATAGCTTGCAATCCTTTATTTTTGGGTAAAATTGGGTAGAAATAAATATAGATGTTGCATTTTCCTCCTGATATCTACCTCTAAGACCACACCGATGTTCTTAGTAGGAAAATAAGCTTTGCATATTTCCATCTTATCTATCTTTGTTATTCATCTAAAATTTCAGGCCTAGCTTTTTAAAGACAAAATGCCATCAATTATTAATACTTTACTATCAATAGTTAGCTCTATGAACATATTTTACCAATATTGGCTGCTTGCTGAGAATTATATATTCCTTAGAAATTCAGAAGAGCTGTGTGTATAGTGAGCGTACTATTATTATACGAGAGCCCTATTTGACTTTCATGATTGGAAGTCTGGGGCATCCTGACAGTTCCTTTCTCCATCTTTTTGAGTATATTATCACTTTATCTTCTGGTCTCTACTATTGGAGAGATGTTCACTATTACCTCTGGGCAAACTAGCTTTAGGGTGATTTCTAGAATCTTGCCTTCTGGTGCTTACTCACTTAACTGATCTCCTCATTTGAACAAGGGTGACCTCCCAAGAAAAGAAAAAGAAAAAGAAAAAGAAAAAGAAAAAGAAAAAGAAAAAAAGAAGGCAAGGCGGGTGAGGTGCCCTGCGGGGAGTTCATTATGTCATATCAGACTGACTTGCTAACAAACTGGCTGCAGAACAACCACAAATACTGTAACTTTCAGGACATGTGCTCTGTCAGCAACCTGAGCAGTGAGTCCTTCCCCAGCGAGTCTCCAGACAAGAACATAGCCCTGCCTGCCAGCTTGGTTATAGCCACACAGAGAACTCAGCTAAGCCGTGTCCAAACTCCAGACCCACAGAAGGTGAGATGAGAAATGTTGCTGTCTTATGCTGCCAAGTTTGTGTTAACTTTTTTTTTTAAAGATTTATTTATTTATTCATATGGAACTGGGGTACAGGCCAGAGATGCGGAGGGTGAGAGGATTCACCAGAGACAGAGAGGGGAGCAGAACAGGCAGATCGACAAAGTACACTGCTGAGGGGAGCAGCGGGCGGGTCAGGAGAGGTCTGCCTCGCCATGTGGATCTCCTCTGGGGCAGGCGGGATTTGAACTCATGCGGAAGTGGCTTTAGCTTCTTAGTGCTGTGTTTTAACCCACTGCGCCACCAGGGAGGGCCTGTGTTAACTTTTTATGGAGAATAGAAAACAAATACATTATCCCAAATGACAAATGAATTTGTCATTTTCCTCTTAGGACTTCTAGAAATTGTTTCTTTTTCTTTGGTGTTCCATACTTTCACTGCAGCCTGTCTAGATGTGGTTTTATTTTTCTTTATTCTCTTCACACTTGGCATGCAATGAGGATTCTTTTTTCACTCAATTCAGAAAAATCCCCCCACGATTAGTTGTTCAAAAAGTGCCACTCCCCATTCTGTAGATTCCTGACTTGTGGAATTCACAGTGGGGTCATTAGGGAGACTCTTAATCTGTGTCCAGATCATCTGACTTCTCTTTCATTTCATTTCTTTACCTGTCTGTGCGTCATTGTGAATCTCTCAGTAAAGTCTTCCAGGTCTGTAATTCTGTTGTTTGACTAGTCTAGTATTTATTATCACGTTCTTGTTAGTATTGTATTTCACATTATGTATTTTTGTGTGAGTTTCAGTACTCGTATTTCATAATCTTTCCTGTTCTCAAGTTTTGTTTGTTTTATTTTGAAGTTATTTCTGTTTTGTTTGTTTCTTATGTTTTGTTCTTTCTTTAGCTTTCAAGCTCACTTTGAGAAGGAGGTGTGTGTGTGTGTGTGTGTGTGTGTGTGTGTGTGCGCGTGTGTGCCATACATGTAAGTACGATTTCTTTTTCCATTCTCTGTGTCGATGCCTCTGTGGATCTCTTAATGTTGCCTTCATCTTTTCGGGTCCCTGTTCAGAACCATTTCTTCTTTTGGTGTTTTCTGTGGGAAAGTCACAGCTCCCTTTCCTGAGTCAACAAGGACTTTAACTGGTTGCACCACCAGGGAGAGTCCTGGCTTGGTAGTTTTGAAGAGGACAGTTGACTGTCAGTGTAGGAGGTGGTGTACCTTTAAAAAGAATCATTTGTGATAATAAATTTTATGTGTCAACTTGTCTGGGCCATGGGGTGTCCAGATAGTTGACCAAATGTTATTCTGGGGTGCTTGTGAGGGTGTTTTTGGATGTGATTAGGATCTGAATCATCGACTGAATAAAGCAGGTGGCCAGCCTCAAGGTGAGTGGACCACATTCAACTGAAGACGTGACTGGAACAAAAGAGCAAGAGAAAATCTGGTCCTGCCTGATTGCCTTGAGTTGAAACAGTGGCTTTTCTCTCTTTAGATGTAACTGAAACATTTTTTTTTTTTGGGTTTCTACCCTGCTAACATTGGGACAAGAACATATACCAATGGCTCTCCTGGTTCTCAGAATTTCAAACTCCAGGAAAATATACCATCCATTCCCTTGGGTCTCCAGTTTGTTGACTGTAAGTCCTAAGTTAGGGACTTGTCAGCCTCTGTAACTGTAGGAGTTAATTCCTTATAACAAAGTATTTAAATAGCATCTTGGCTTTGAGAACTCTTGACTAGTACATTTTCTATTCTGGTTGGTTTTGTTGTGTGTGTGGAATGTATGGTTAGGTTGTGTCAAGCACAATCTTTGTTCTTAAAAAATATTAACAGCAATATCTGCAGGTCTTATGAAATCCTTTCGCAGACCTGGAGTTCAGCCTAATCACAAAGGGCTCATTTTGCTTGTGATTTATTTTCTTCTGTCAATCTAATGTCAGAGTCCAATGTCCCTTGGAAACTTCTTCTTTTTTAAAATTTTTGTGTGGAAGAACTGAGGTATAGGCCAGAGGTGTGTGTGTGTGTGGGGGGGGTGGTGGTGGTGGTGGTGGGAGTGTATGTGTGTGAGTGTGGAGGTACGAATGGTTAAAGGAGTCACCAGAGCAAAACAGGAAGCAAAACAGGTGGATTAACTGAAATACACGGCTGAGAGAAGCAGTGGGCAAGACATGAGAGATGTACTGGCCATGAGGGTCAGTTTCAGCCAGGGATCAAAGTCATGTCACAGTGACTGGCAATAGCTTGATATCACTGAGACTTTAACCATTGCACCACTAGGGAGGACATAGTGAGTGACAGTGCTGAGACTTAATCCCTAGGCCACCAGGGAGGACTGAAGCCCATTCTTCTTGATTATAGGCCTCCCCTGACACAGTATTCTTTTTTCTGATTTTTTTTCTGCATCAGTTTCTGGCACCGTGAGTGCCTTTTAGGTTGTCATGCATTTGTAAAATTCTAAAAGGAAACCTTGCCTTCAGGGACATTAAGATTTTTGGGTGACTGGCTCCAGCCCCCTGCCCCCGAGGCTTTGCCTCAGCCCTTCCCAACACCAGGTCCTCAGTGAAATGTGGGAATAAACAAATCCTTTCTCTCTTGTAATTGTTCAATTCCACAATATTTGTTCTTTCCAGAATACACTTCTGCTCCTCACTGGCTTTTTTGATTTTATTTTACTTCATACCAATGGTTCTTAACCTTTTTGGGTTGTCTTCTCAGAATTTGATGAAAACCATGGCCCTGCAACAATGTATATTCACACCAAATATGTAAACATGCACTGGGAGTTCACCCTGAAGCTTGACATCAGCCTGCCTAACAAATCTCCCCATCAGATGCCTGTCAAAGCACTTCTTTTTTGGCATAACTTGTTCATTTCTGCATTTTGAAGGAAGCTGAAGTCATTCTAACTACCATTTATTCTCCTACCCAGTGGTTTATAAATAAGATTCTGAGGTATCTGTTTCAATCTGTGGAAAATGTTTCATTGCTGATTAAATACCACATGAGGAAAGCCAGAAGTAGGTTTTATGAAATTGGAAATATCTGTGTCACATCATTTCTCAGTGACCTATTTCACCAACTGAGAATGAATATACTGAATTTAAGACCTCTTCATCATGACTCTATTACTTTAAAGAGAACCTCATACTTGCTCCAAGTCCTAATACTTAAACACATAGGTTAAGTTCTGTCATTGCCTTTGTTTTTTTCCTTCAAAGGACATTTTCTTTCAGTAGTTGATGTTCTCACGTCAATATTTTCTTTTAAATATCTTCTAAATATTTCTTTTAGCTTTTTATTTATTTATTTATTCATATAGAACTGGGGTACAGGCCAGAGATGCGGAGGGTGAAAGGATTCACCAGAGACAGAGCTAGGAGCAGAACAGGCAGATCAACGAAGTACACTGCTAAGGGGAGCAGCGGGCGGGTCAGGAGAGGTTTGCCTCGCCATGTGGATCTCCTCCCGGGCAGGCGGGAATTGATCGGATGTCTCCTAGTTTGCACGTAGATAATCATGATCTTTCAGAAGCACAGAAACAATGCCATTAGCTAGACAACACAAACCTGGTTCCAGGTGGAGTTACTTAAGGCTACTTTATTATTGTCTCATTACTCATGCTTTTCTCTAGGCACATCCTATTCTGTTCCCCTTTTCCTCCAGGGAAATAACCAGCATCCTAATAATGTCTTTGCTGCCCCAGGCCACCTTGTCCCACAGGGACATTAGAGTCACGTTCTTCAAATCTCTGCTTTTGCCTAAATGGTATTGACATTTGACTGCCCCTGTTCTTTCCGGAAGGCCTGTTCTCTATTCTTTGTGGTCAAGTTTAAGTATGGTTCACTGAACTTGGTCCCTCTTGAATAAAGTAACTGCATTAAAAAATGGTCTTCTGTGATTTATCCTTGAAGGGAAGACCAGTGTTGTGAATCACACTCCCTAAAACTGGAGCAGTATAGAAGAGACGTTGCTTACAAAAGAACTCAAGTTGTTACAGGCTAGCTCAGAGTGGACTGGGCCACCTGTCTGTGGGGCCTCACCTGCGCACTCACAACTCAGTTACACTACAGGTGCACACAAAAGGGTCAATAACGGATTTACAAAAGGGGAAAGGAATAGGAAACAACTCAGGGAAAGAGAGCAGGATACAAAATAAGTGGAATACCTTACGTCTAGGCTGACTGAACTCACCAAGTCACGCAGTCCGGAGAGCTGCTTCCCAAGCGAGAGAGAGAGAGAGAGAGCAATCGCATCCTATTTATCCCCCAAATGTCCCAGAATTCATTCTTGCTAGCTCCGCCCTGGGTCCTCGCAGTTCTCTCCCTGGTACTGCTGGGAGTTGTAGTTTCCAATCACTGGGGTAGGGGGTAGAGTCCAGAAAGCTGGAGTAGGGGGTGGAGTCCATAAGCTCTGCAGAGTTTCTTTAGGACACCCTTCCCTTCCCCTTAACAAAGTTACTTCAGATGTAGAAAGTAGATCATTGAGGAGACGATGGGGGATATTTCTTAATGCTCCAAAGGTCATTGATGATCTAATTTCATTTGGTCAGAAACCTTCCTGACCAAAGGTTTCTTAGTCTTGACTAGAAGTTGTTCTAACTATTCTTTTCAGTTCACCTGCAAAGTGAACTAGGTACACAAACACAGAGCCCAGCATTTAAGGATCGAGGTCCTTATGGATAAAATTCCCTCATCCTAGAGCAATAGACAGATGCTATCAACATCCCTGCCACAGCAGCACATCTCATTCTAGTACAAAGTAGAAGCTTGGTGTCTGACCATGTCTAAACTGACGAGTGCTAGCCAGAGATTTCTGGAGACGGGGGAGAACGATGGGCAGCACTGGGAAGTTGCTATTTACTCCTAATATGTACATTCCCTTCATGTGGCTCTTGTATTTCATGAAAACTACTTGGGAAGAAAAACCGATTAAAGATGGTCTCTAACTTAGTTTGTGGAAAAAAGGAACATTCATGGAATCATCATCACCCTTTTTAAAAAAAGACTTATTTATTTATTCATACAGAACTGGGGTACAAGTCAGAGTTGCAGGGGTAGTGAGAGGTTTCACCAGAGACAGAGCGGGGAGCAGAACAGGCAGATCGATGAAGTACACTGCTGAGGGGAGCAGCGGGCGGGTCAGGAGAGGTCTGCTGCGCCACGTGGATCACCTCTGGGGCGGGCGGGGTTTGAACTCATGTAGAAGTGGCTTTAGCTTCTTAGTGCTGTGCTTTAACCCGCTGCGCCACCAGGGAAGGCCCAGAATCATCATCTTTTATGCAATCAAAAATACCATGATTCTGCGTATCTTACAGAAAGCTCTAGAAAATATATAGTGTTCTGTTAAAGTTCAAGATGTTTTATGAACACTTTTTGTAAGTCAGTAAAGAGACTTCAGCTCCTGCTCCTCCTGTTTTCTCAGGTAGATCTCCTATTTCACTTTGCAAAAGAAATAGTTTCTTTTCTGGGAACCTGTTATGAAAATCATTGTATCTAAGAGGAGTGGAAAGTGACTTGTGTGGGAAATCTCTGCATTTTCTGCTTCCTCAGTGTTTGTGAGGAATGACTTTGTAGTGTTCCCAGGCAGAGAGTCACAATTTTCATCTTAGAAATATAAACAAAACAAGTACTGCAGAGGGGCCCAAGACCAGATGACAAAAACAAGACACACACACACTGAGGGTACGTCAGGCTAAGTACTATATTTGGCTCATTGCAACATTCTGACTGGTGTTTGCTGCTTTGAAAATGGAAGATTAGGGAGACAGGCAGGCTCACGATTTCATCAATTAACCAACACATGCTCTCCACTCTTGGCTGTTTTAAAAAGACTGGAACAAGTAGTCTCATCCTTATTGCTGCTTTGGAGACACTTTGTTTTTTCAATAAAACTATGACATGTAATTTGCTGGGTCAATAGTGGAACAGAAAAAAACATTCACTTGGGAAACTGATGTCCAAGACTCCTTAGAGGCAAACAAAGCCAGGAGTCCATGCTAATTAGACTATCCGAGCTCGCTAAACACTTCCTGTTTTCCTTAATCTGTTGAAAATGTCCCTCTAGTTCTCTAGTGTTCCTCTGTGTTCTCCCATTCACAACTGGAAAATGAAAGAATATAAATCTCATGTTCATAGTTGCAAAGATGAGCAAAGGAGATTCGACAGGTTGGACGAAAGAAGGGTTATTTCAGTAGTAGTCTTCACTTGTCCTAATGACATATAAAAGCATAGGTATTTAATTGAAAATGTAGAAAAAGAAAAGGAATATATAATCCAAATGAAAAGATGAAACAGTAACAGTTTACCACGCTTCTTTTACATATTAATATTCATTTTAGAAAAAAGAAAAGAAAAAGACCTGTTAGTGTTTGGCAAACTCTACGAGGCACTGTGACGCAGTGAGGAAGAAGACACATTGGGCTTCGCGACTTCAGTAACAAAAGCGATCAAGCACTGTGTATCCCATCTTGTCCTTTGCTCTCCCATGAATTATATGGCATCAATTTGAGTGTTACGAGTAAGTATTCTTCTATATTCTGCTTGATAGTGGCCACATAGTCTTTCATTCTATAGACTTATAATTATTCATTAACTAATATTCTATAGACAACTAGAATTTTAAGCTTTCCTTTTTATCTTGACAATATTAAAATGGCCATTCCTAAATATATATTTTATGGTATGTTTCTATTATGATTTTGTTGGTTTACTATCACAACTGGCTATCCTCAGGATTTCTTAGATGTTGAATAAAAGTGTATGCATCCAAATTATTCCGGCATGATTATTTATAAATTAATGTTATTTCTAGATTTTAAGCATCTAGTTCCAAATAGCAGCTATTAAAAAAATGGAATAAAAATGCTATTCTGGTTAGCAATACCTCCCCACCCCCCATTTCATTTTGTGTATTGAGGATTTGTATGTATATTATGCATTTATGCATTTAACATTTGCTACCTTCTTGATTTTGGGGAATGCCTTTTTTCCCAAGGTATATAGAAGCAGGTTTATGCCACCTTAGTCAAATGGGACTAATTTTTCTTAAGTAGCCAAGAGACTGGGGCCTGCAGAGGGCTCTCTGTGTCGACCTAAGATTTCTGAGATCATCTTGACCTTCTTTTGTGGTCCTGAAACAACTGCGCTAGCTCCAGGCCTCTCATCCTCCCTCAAGAAGAAGGCAAGAAGCAAAACATGATGGCAAGCTCTTCCTTTCATTTATTTATTTATTTTTATTTTTTTTTAAGATTTATTTATTTGTTCATACAGAACTGGGGTACAGGCCAGAGGCTCAGGGGCGGCGAGAGGCTTCACCAGAGACAGAGTGGGGAGCAGAACAGGCAGATCGACGAAGTACACTGTTGAGGGGAGCAGCGGGCGGGTCAGGAGAGGTCTGCCACGCCATGTGGATTTCCTCCAGAGCAGGCGGGAATCGAACTCATGCGGAAGTGGCTTTAGATTCTCAGTGCTGTGCTTTAACCTGCTGTGCCACGAGGGAGGGCCCTCATTTATTTATTTTTTAACATTCTGTACTTGAACTTTATTTTCTACATGCGATACTTATTGAGATAAGCTTTAATATACAGTTGAGAAACAATGAATATACAAAGAACTGTACTTCGGTAATATGAACATTTTGATGCATTTGGACATACGCCAATGCTGCTGACACCTTCACCACAGTCATGGCAATAGACAAATCCAACGATTCCCAAACTTTCCTTTTTTTCTCCAGAAGTTCCTGTCTCAGACCCCTGACTGCACAGACTCACAGAAAGCAGAGTCAGGACAACAGACACCAGGAGACAACAACAGACACCAGAAGACACACACTGATGTCAACAGGGCCAATATGCTCTCTCTGGATTCTTGAGCTTTAAATGAGTCTCTAGTTCTAGTATAGGATGAAGGGTTTTTATAGCCTCATTTTTTCAAAGTTCAGACGTTGGGCCAGGTGTGGCTCAGACAATGGGGAGCCCACCTCCTGAAGAGCCATCCATTATTGGGCCTGGGAGGTTTTGCTCTCATGATGTGTTCCTGGTGGTTTTCCTGCTCCATTCCATCATTTTGATCAATGTGCCAAATTCTTGGCCTTGACACATGTGAAGAGATAATTCACATGATCTCCAGTTTGTTTTTGACTCTGTTTAAAAAAATGCAGTAAAACTTTACAGTATGAGCAGCATGACTCAATGTTGTTTCTGGATTTCAAAATATTGAGGTTAGATGTGCTAATGATTTGCTCTGGAGCTACTTTTACAAGGCAAGCCAAGGCCCCTGTTGCCAGCACATCTGAGGAAGGGAGAGCTGAGTGTTCATAGCACGGCCCTTTCTGCCCCAGAGCACAGCGTATCTGCAGAACCAGAGCTTACAGCAGATGGAGCTGGGAGTCAGCCATCGTGTGATAATTGCCACCTCTACATCATAAACAAAAATAAAACCCAGGTCTAAAATCATCTCATCATTGCAGTGCAGTTGAAAGCAATGGATTTTACCGGAATCATGTGGATGAACAGAATTTTCAAAACACAGAAATATCTTTTCCACTCTCCTCATACACTAGCTAACTCAGGCAACCTGTCACTCTCTCTTTTATTAGCTCCTTTGCCCTGATGGCAGGTAAGGTCAAAGAGACTGAATTTGGTTGCTAGGACATAATTTCCTTCATTTTGATAAAGTCTTGACTTCTCAGTATGCTCTAGCATTTATCTCATAGTGAGTGACGATTACAGATGCCCAGAGTTCATCATATCTCTGAAATAAAATCTTTTATTTATGGAGAGAGTTTCTGGTGAACCTGGACCTGATTGTTGCATTCTCCTTTTCTTTTACATGTAGAGAGAGAAGACTGCTTCATGCCTTGGAAAGTATTGTTCAATTAGCCTAACAGTGTGCTGTGGGCAGTAGCCACTCAACAACACTCATCAAAGTGACTTGTCAGAAACTTTGACAAAAGTCCTCATCGACTTGAGGCTTTCTGGATGCCCTTAATTGGAAAACTCTTATTATCTACATGCCCCTCTGATTAGAACTTCCGAGTTCAGGCGGGGAGATCCTGGGAGAAGGCCGCAAGGGTTGTAGTCCTAGAACTGAGTTTGATTCAGGATCTGGCACACCTGTCCATCCCTTACCGTGCTCAAGTAGCTTGCGCTGTCTTAATATTTTGCCTAAAATCTTCCTAAATGCTCCTATTTAATACAGCTTTGTGGGCTTGGGTAAATTGAATTCTGCAACTTTCTTTGCAACAGCTTTTTTTTTTTTAAAGATTTTATTTATTTGTGCATACAGAACTGGGGTACAGGCCAGAGGCTCAGGGGCGGTGAGAGGCTTCACCAGAGACAGAGT
>NW_004567136.1:2649805-2696002 GCF_000260355.1 Condylura cristata | reverse complement strand
AAGTACACTGCTGAGGGGAGCAGTGGGCGGGTCAGGAGAGGTCTGCCGCGCCATGTGGTCACCTCCGGGCAGGCGGGAATCGAACTCATGCGGAAGCGGCTTTAGATTCTCAGTGCTGTGCTTTAACCCGCTGCGCCACCAGGGAGGGCCTGCAACAGCTTTTTAATGACCTTGAGCAAGGCTGAGTAGAAACAAGTGGGTGACGCTCCCTATGCTTGCTGTGCATCCAGAAGTCACGTGGTTTCCTAACAAGGCCATTACATTGACTGACAGAATGGTGCAAAGAAAAACGAGTTGAGCTACATTTATCCCTTAAATCTTTTTTTAATTGAAAATTTAAAAATCCCATGAGTCACACCGACCCCTCCTACTCTGATTCTACATATCCACGAGATCCAGTGAACTTCAGGTAGCAAGCCCTGACCCCTCACCTAGGGAAATCTACAGTGTCAAACCTGCTCCCTGCCCCAACCTCCTGCCCCTCTGTCTGGGTTCTCTCATCATCTCCCTGAAATAAAGTCTGCATGTGCCAGAATTTGACTTGATGTCTATTAGAATCGGTGTCTAAGGGAGGAAATGGAAGGCTTTCACAGGGTAACTGATGGAATGTGTTGTAAATGAGGTGTCGCAGGACGGGATTTCCCCACGTGACATGAGACAGGCGTCTCATCTTTACGGCCTCCAAATTTTCACCTCTAAAAGGCAGTAAATTTTGTCTCTCTGGACTCCTTAAGGACATTTGTGCACAAATTAAGCTTCTTTAAAAACTGTTGTTGGCTCTTAATGAGATGACTTCACATTCTCTCTCTTTAGGAGAGAAGCGAACATTATTGGCTTGCTGAAATTTCTGACCTGGAGAACTTTGCATTGAAAGGAATTAGCTGATACTTTTTCTTTGATGGATGCACTTTTCTCAGATAAAACAATCTTACTCTTGCTTCTGCACTACAAGTCCTACTGTTGGATTAAGAAACCATGACCAGTATACAGATACTGCAGGTCCTCCTCAGTGTACAAGAGTGAGTGTGTGCCGGTGCGCACACACACACACACACACACTGCATAAAATACAAATGGTTCTGCTATCCATAAATAGAATGGATTGGTGATAGAATGGTAGAAAAAAACCTATCTGCACATCATCCCTTCACAAAGGAGTCTGACCACTTCTGATTGTTTTAAACTTTTTTAAATTAGATGGCACTAAAGATGCCATTGTCTCATTGCTCACACAAGTGGTCTGAACTCGAGTTGGGGGATGAGATTTCAGTCTAGAAAAAAGAACTGAGCATCCAGAGCTCTTGGGCTGATGGCCTCGCAGACGGGTCTGGAGGAGTTGCCACGCCCCCGCCTCCTGTCCTGCCTCTGAGGCTGTCCTCTGGAACCTCCATGCTATCAGCATTCTTGGCAGAGTCTGTCTGGGTGATTAATGAGCTGTAGCTACAACTATCTTTGACAAAAAACAGTGGGCTGCAGGGTGAGGGGGCTGGGCAAGGGGGTTGTAAAGAGGGCTCATTTCTAGCTATAAAAACATCCCCAAGGAAAATTTCTAAGGAAGTCTCCTTCGATGCAGCACAATCTAATTATGTGTATGAGGTTGTTCTGGGAGAAAGCATTTTTTACCATGGGCTCATTTTGCAGAGAATTTCGAGGCAGGAAAGCGAATTAGGTCTGGCTGTTGTTGTTCCAGTTTTCCAATGCAGAATCAGTTTTCTTTGGTCGCCCAGGAGCTGATACGCTGAGACTTGTCTAAAGAGCATACATATACAATTTCAGCAATGGCGTCAGAAAGTGTGTAGGAGGAGCAAAGGGGAGTTTGCTTGAAAGAAGTTAATTGTCAGGATTCGTTGGCTATTCAAGTTCTCCTGTTGCTGGCCTGGGCAGTATAGAATTTGTTCCAGCACAGAGCTGTTCACCCTCTAATCAGATTGAGGCATGCTTCTTTGCTAGAGGTGTCCTGGTGAAACCCAATCTGGTTATGTTTCACTGCCAACATGAGCGATTACATTAGCCTTTTAATATGTACTTTTGTCCACGAAACCACTGCTGTAAAAGTTCTCACATTAGGAGCAGGTAGTAAATTATCTGCTGCCTGAGCATTGAATCTCCTGTCATTGCTGCCCAAGCCCCATAGCACATCAACTGAGTGACAAGTCCCAGCAGCATGCGGTAGAGCACACTAGGTCACCTGAGGCTTGGCAGCAGCCATGTCTGTTTCAGATGACAACTCCAGGTGACTTCGTACACATCAGTCCAAATTCCGTCCCTTCTCCCGACTGCTGGAATGGTCAGCTCTTGGCCATGTGTGCAGGCCAGTCTTTCCTCCTTTTCCTCCTTGAGCAGTCTTAAAACTTTACAGTTATTCCAGTAATGATTTCCCTCATCCTATAAAGAGAGACAGGAGAGGGCGATGGAATGCATGAGGTCTCCTTCTGGCACGGGCATGGAATCGACGTGTCCCTTGTCCAGGACGAATATGCTGCTCCCCAGGGAGTCTCGCTGAGGACAGAACAGAGCCAGGAGATGTTGCCTGGGACACTCTGTGACCTTTGCCTGCAGCCAGGAGCCATCTGCCTCTTCGGCAGCAGCAGATGGGCTAATGATCCCCCAGGAAATTTTAGACTCGCTTTCAGGATGGAAAAACCAAAGCATCACTTTAGTTCATCTCTGCTGTCTTTTAATCATCTGCCAGATCAATAAACTGCTTCTTGAGACTGGACTTTTCAAGACAGCGTCTGGTATAGATTCTCTGCACGGTAATAAGTATGTTGGCTGCAAACAGCCCAGACTTACAATGGGCTTTCTAGTCCAGCTGTCTGAGGGACTGGCCAGGCTCCCTACGTGCTCCTTCTTTAGAAGCAGAGGGGTTCAGTGAAAGTTCCCGGGGCATCTTAGATGCTGCTGAGGGAAGTGAGGATGGCAAGCAGTAGCTTCTAGGCAGAGTGCTTGACTTGGGAATGGTGAGAAACTTTCTTATACACTCTGAAAACAGTCACTGGTCACGCTCCACTGTCCTTATTCCTGAGATGTACCCAGGATACCTGGGATACCAGTCACCTGAACCGCCTAGACTGAAAGTCCTCAGCCACCACGTGGGACTACTAAAACCTGTCTCATAGGATGACTGTAAGAGCAAGAGGTCATGAGAATATGTCACTTGGTTTAAGGAGGCAGGAGATGTCACAGCAGACAGGAAAACGTCAGTCTCATAAGCCATGCTGTCACCCACTTAATCAAAGGGTTGGCACTCTGCCAGGTAAGAAGGGAAGTCTTACCCTACTTAGACCATCTTAGTCTTCCTTGACTTAGACCATCGCTCTCCCAATTTCCAAATACCTAGGAAATTCATCAGAATTTAACTGAGTTAATTCTCAGTTTCCTATATGGTGTGAGCCAGTGTCCTTTCGAGGCTCTAAATATCACAACGGTGGTACTACTTGCTGAAAATCCAATCCTACAAATCACATGACCATCACTAAACTCTAACATAGGTGTCAGAAAGACCAATCAAACTCTTATTTTCTCAAGGTAAATTGATGTTGGGTCTGTCATGTTCCACATTCGTTTCAAAACTTTTCTATTATCGCTGCCTTACAGATTCCAGAAGGATATGCATGGTCTGTTTATACAGAGAAACCTGGCTCAGATACTACCGGTCACCATCACTGTATGGCTCACCTGCTGATGAATCAAAAAGCCCTCAAGTCAGGAAAAGGACACCTGGTTAAGGTGTGGCCAGTGTGCAAAAGGGCCCACGGTGAATGATGCTTTGGTGACAAAATCCAGAAACCAGAAATTTCAGGATGAAAAAGCCCTTCAAGCTCACCTCGCCCATGTGGTTGGCATGTACAGTAAAGAAAGTGAGTCCCATCCATCAGGCCATCGGAAACATGCTGAATTGGATGTTAGAAGACACAGGTGTTCTTGTCTTTTAGAGATTCACACCCAACACTTTGAGATGCACTTTGAGGATGTCTGTTACATTTCTTCAGCAAAACAAAATAGCTGAAGCCAATCTGGAGGGATATTAACAACTACAGAGTTACCTGCTGGGCACCAAGACGATGATCTTCCTACAATTCTTACCTGGGAAAAACCGAATTGTGAAAGGGTGCAGCTGACTCAGACCCCATGCTGATGCCCACGCTCCCTGGCGCATCCTGCATGACCAGTCAGTCAGTCTCTTGGCTTCTTCAGTTACAGAATCAGAAATTAATTCTCATAATTGTTCTTGGGATATAATGAAGTAATAAACTAAGTCCCTTGTAAGGGCTAAGGCGGTACACAAGCAAGCTGGTTACGGGTGAAGGGAAAGAGATGAATCAGAAGCCCTACCCGACAGCCAAGACAGTGCTGAACTTAGCATCAAACGGCGCCGCCCTCTAACCCACTTCCTTCCTCCCCCCAGGTGTGTGTTGGGGTCCCCATCTCCACAGGCAGGTGTAGACCTGTCTGGGGGTGCGGTGACACAGAAGAAGTTATTTCTGGGTTCCATTCCATGGCGTTGCTGGTGGAGAAAGCTGGAGGTTGGTTGGCAGGATGACAGATTCCCTTTTGTTTCTGGCCTCTTCGCTGACCTCTTTGGGGTTATATATTTGGATAAGGGGATCCCAACGACGTCAGTGGAAGCCCTGTGGGCAGATGCAGGGCAGGAGCCCACACACCCACAAACGTCTTCAAGTGGCAGGGCTGAGCGGGGGGCGCTTCGCTACAACAGGCGGGTGGTATTGTCTGAGCCATGACGACAAACTTCCGTTTTGAACTTTATTACTGTTTCCTTTCATAGAGCAAATTTGTTTTAAAAAAATAAACCTGAAACACAAATATTTCTATTTGAGAGACATTTAGTTTATAACTTCTAGGCTTCTGGAAGATCATAGAAATGACGGTTAAGGTGAGCCCCCTGCCTGCTGATCGTGGGGGTCTGGAGAGTTGATTATTTTCTTTTTAAATAAAATCTATTTATTTATGCATACAAGAACTGGGGTACAGGCCAGAAGTGCGTGTGTGTGTGTGTGTGTGTGTGAGAGAGAGAGAGAGAGAGGATTCACCAGAGACAGAGTTGGGAGGTGGTGGTGGTGCAGAACATGAGTACTGACTGAAACACACTGCTGAGGGGAGCAGCAGGGAAGACAGGGACGTCTGCTGCGCCACGTGGGTCAGCTCCCCAGCTGGGGATCAAGCTCATGCTGCAGGGTCTGCTGATAGCTGGATAGTGCTGAGACTTGACCCCTTGCGCCACCAGGGAGGCCCTGCCCTGAAGTGTTGATTATTAAGGGGTGTGGGAGAGATGGCATTTCAGCACCAGTCCCAAGTGTCACCTGTGTTCTGAATAGCAGGTCATTGAGACCTAAGCACATAAATACAGAAAAGGTGTATTTAGAAGTTATCTGGTAATCAATGAGCAAGTTTCAGCTGTGGCTTTCTTTGTGCCTTCCCCACCACCTGTCTGCCTCTCTGTGGGGCACTAGAGCAGAATCAGTTGTTCTTAGGCAAGCCCTTCTCTCTGAGAGAAGAAGAGAGCTTTTCAGTTAAACTTTTCTTAGCTTCCTTACTTTTTATTTAAAAAAAATCAAATGTATATTTTATATAGAAAGCTTTTAGATTAACTTTACATTAAACGCATCCTATTTCTTCGTGCCTCAGTTTCCCTTGTCAGTAGGAAAAGCTAAGGTCGTGCTTCAGAAGACTCAGAAGCACTTCAGGTAAATGAAGTTTTTACTTGGGCATAAAGGCAAAATAAAATGGAAAATATTTATTCAGGCAAATAAGTTGGAGATTTTCCAAGTTAGATCTGTATTTTGGAAGCACTCTGGCCTTCTTAATCCCAAAAGTCTAGCTGGACCCTCTGGCTGCACTTAGCACATTCTACCCTGCAACGCTATATGTAGGGCCTGGACCCATCCCTCCTTGCATTTTTTTTTTAAGATTTATGTATTTATGCATACAGAGCTGGGGTACAGGCCAGAGGTGTGGGGTGGTGAGAGGATTCATCCGAGACAGAGTGGGGAGCAGAGCAGGCTGACTGACAAAGTACACTGCTGAGGGGAGCAGCAGGCAGGTCAGGAGAGGTCTGCCGCGCCATGTGGTCACCTCTGGGGCAGGCGGGGATCGAACTCATGCGGAAGTGGCGTTCGCTTCTTAGTGCAGTGCTTTAACCCGCTGCGCCACCAGGGAGGGCCCCCTCCTTGCATTTTTAGGGTAAGATTAATCATGGACTCATCATTGATTTTTGTCAGTAGATATATTTTTTGACAGAAAGAACAGACAACTGTGACATTAAGGGAAACAGTTTTATATTTATATTAAAAGACCCCAATTCTTGGATTGATTCTTTGTCTGGTTATTTGATCAATTTGATGTACACTAATGTTCATGCATTTAAATTTGTGTTTTAATGTAGGGTTTGCTTTCTCACTGTAATGGATTTTGTGATTATATACAGATTTTACACAATTCAAATCACAACTGTATTGAAAACTGTCTTCAGTAAACTCTTACTCCTTTTTCTGTTAGAACCACCCCCACCCAAATCTCATTTCTTAGGAGGTATTTCAGCTGCCTGTGATCCTTCTTTTATTCTGAAACTACATAATTGACTATGGGGAGAGATAGAGGAAAGGAAAATACTAGAATGGCTATATTCGGTATTTGAATATCTTCACTGACGTAACAGATGAGAAAGGCAGAAGAGAAAAGTGGTTTTTGGAACAGTTGGTCTACAGTAACGAGGCAAGCAGACTTTATATTTTATACCTAAGACAAGAAGACATAGCAGATTTGTTCACAATAGCCCCAAACTAGAAATAACCCAAACATCCCTCACCAGTATTTGGATAAATTGTGATGTATTCACACAACAGAATACTGTTCAACACAATAAAAATATCATTGCTCATACACATAACATTGACTGATATATAATGCTGAGTGGAAGGAACCAGACACGAAAAGAGCACAACTCTGAGATGAAACCTCAGAAAGTTCCAGAATAGTCAAAATGTACATTTGGTGGTAGACATCAGGAAAGCGATTATTTTCTGAAGGGGAGGATTGCACAGGGAAGGGGCGTGGTGGCGCCGGCCACGGCTAGACAAGGACTATACTTTGATCTGGGCGATGTTTAGATATGTAGAAATTCGCTCGAGTCTACGGTGAAGATTTATGCACTATATATATTAAACCCAAAATGTAGAAACAAAATTAAAGGAATCAAAATTGCTATTTATTGAGTGCCTACTGTATGCCAGGTAAAGTGTTAAGCACATGTGGCTCTAAAAATATCAGACCATTTGCCATGCATGACAGATTTTCTTAGATTCTCTCACTGATGTCAAATCTCAAACCCCAAAGTCTCCATATCCCACGGTCCTGGAAAAGTAAATCCTTGGGAGGATGTGGCCCTTTCTGCCTTGGGCCCTGCAAGCGGGGCAGGTGGGCCCGAGGGCAGTTCTGCCTCCTCTCTTTGATGACAATACACCTCTGTTGCTGTATTAGCAGAGCTGTTAAAACATTTCCTTTACCACCAGTTATGTCAAAGGCCCTGCCAAATCTCAGGGACAGTGGCCTGATTGTTGAAGGAAGGAACTTACTGGAGGAACAGTGAATGGAGTTTTCACTAAGGCATGGAGGTAAGAACAGAAAACACATTATTTGTGGTATTCAGATTTGAAGTTCACTCTGTCCGGGTGCTCTTTTGGGGGAAATCCCAAAAATGAGGTTTTAGAGCACATTTCCACTTCCTCTACTGTTTTCTCCCTTTGGCTTAATTACTTTAGTTTCATTTGTTAAAGGCATAAAATTTATTTACAAGTCTGCTGAGTTATTAATATTTAGTAAATGGACTTTTACTGTGTTGGTATTTATTAATGAGTTTTCAAATAGATGAACCACAAAAGAGAAGAGGGAAATCCATTTCCATACCCCTGGTCTCTGTCCCCAGCCTGGTCAGGTTGCTCTGCTGGCCGCTGTGGCTGCAGAATTTCGGTCAAGCTGCTCTCATTTAGCAAATCCTGGGAGGAAGATTCCAACCTAACACCCCCCAACCCACAAAGAGCACCCATGATGATTTGCTTATAATTCCATTGCACTGAGCGATCCTTTCAAAGGCTGGAATCTGGTCTGACTCTATTGTGTGGAGACAAGACAATGTGGTGATAAGAAGCACAGTCATTTATTACAGTGTTACCCAGGCAAGTACCTCAGCTCCTCTGCATGTCCTTGTGTTCTTTGTCTCCCCTGTGGTACAATACACAGGTGATATAGAAGGATCATGCTAGAGCTAACTTTTGGGTAAACTTTGCACGTGGCACTCACTAAATAGTGATCATGTTGGTTAATTTGTAACAGAAGGAGTAGAAATCTTGAGTTTCTCCAACCCAGAAATGGTGTAATAAGGGCACCAATGCCATGCATCTATTTATTGACTAGATTTTCTTCACTGCGTATAAATTGGGGCTGAAAAGGGATAGCTGTCAAGCTCTGGGTTCTAAAATTTGCTAAATATAGGGTTTAAAAATCAGAGTCTTACATGGCAAGGGGAAACCTTAGTAAACATGACCAAAATCCAGATTTTCTAAACCCTGAATTGGTTCAAGTTGATCAGCAGCCCTAATCTTCTTTTCAGACCGAATTCGTGATGCAGAAACAGATGGCAAAGCCGAGTTAGTTGTGTTTCCGTTACTTAGGTCAGGCAAGACCTGGGGCTGAGAGTGACTTGGGCTGAGAGTGACTTCCTGCCCACGCCAGGTTAGCAGTCGTTTCTGCCACAATCTTTCTCAATCACACACGCTTCAGAATCTCTCTCCTCCAGCCTGTATGTCCACTAGTTTGGCTTCCGAGAGGAGCACTCATTTCTATCTCTGGTTTAGATGACAGCGGTTAGGGCCTCTGTGCTTTAATGGGTGCATATGATGGTGTAAACAATTAAAGTAGTGCAAGCTTTGCTAAATGTGGGCACATGTGAATGGTTTTAGAACATGACTGTCCAGAATTTGGAATTAGGAGTAGAACTCTGCTCAGCTCTTCCAGACCCACTTTCTGCCCTTCCCCCTTCTTCCAGCAGGTGGCACTCCCGAGTGAGGCGTCGTTGCTAAGGTGGTGGAGACCATCCAAACCCAGCTCCTCTGTCCGCAGCAGGTGGAAAAACGGGGCGTGTCTGCCTGATGCAGCCGCCGCATGACCCTGCCATCTGGGTGACATGAAGACAGGCAGACAGACAGACAGGCAGGACACTGACTCCGAGACAGCAGGTGAGGCGAGACTGTGTCCCCGGGGAAAGTGGATGCTCGCTTATCCGAGGACTAACGTTATGCTTCAAATTCCTGGGGCAACATAACTAAATATATCTGATTATGTGTATAGATAGCTAGGTAACATCAGGGTCATCTAGAACTTCCTCTTCTCCCATTGCTAAGAAATCCTTTCTATGTAGGCCTTGTTTCCCTGGATGACCAGTTTTGTCTAAGGTTTTGCGAGGGACAGTTTAGAATGCGTGGGGGGACTTTTTCCACCAAGACATGGGTTAATTCCATCAACTCACGCCCTTGTCATACAGCCTCATGTGGTGTTGCTTGTACAGCGAGGCACCCTCCTGATTTCTTCTTTCCTCCATCTCCAGCCTCTTCCTTCTCCAGGGAAGTGATTTGAGAGACTAGTCAGTAGTATCTGTCCCTTCAAGACCGAACTCTTTCAGCTTGTGAGCTCACAGGCTGCATTTGTCTGCTGGGAACTCAGTGTGCCTCAAACATTCACAGCCATCTCGAGCTCACTTGAGGGCCACTGGCCTAGATGAACGTCCTCAGCGAGGAGCCACTGGCTCATTTTTAGCTTGTTCATCTACAGAAAGGTCAAGGTCGTCACAGGAAGGTCAAGGTCGTTTGCTTGCCTTCTTGCTAGAAGATGGTTGCTGTTTCGCGTTGCCTTGACAGTTTGCTTTTTGCTTTTGCTTCTTCTTTCCTTCCGTCTTCACAGGTTTCTTTCCTGTTTTCTCTCTAGACAGTTAATTCAATTTCCAAATATACTGAATTGTCCCCCACATCAGTCCCATGCCCCGTGGAATAGCTCATCAGGAACACCAGCTTTTTTTTTTTTTTTCTCAGCATCTCAGGCACCATGTCACTTTAATTGGGGGTTCACTAGACTGTGCTTATTATACAAACCAACTTGCCTGGCGGGGGTGGGATGGGGAGTTTAATTTAGTCAAACTCCAGGACAGCTTTAGTCAAACAGTAAGTTGTTTTCGAATTCCATTCCTGGGAGGAACCTCAAAGAAAGTATATCAAGCAGCTCATTTTGCAGGGAAAGAAACGACCCTCCAGGTAATACTGTAACAACTAACACTTAGTGTTACTCGCTGGGGACCAGGCATGTTGAGGGGCTGGTCCAAGTGGGGAGTGGGGGGTAGGGGGTGGGGGGTGGCAGAGCCATGTCCAAACCTCTGCAGGCTCTGTCCCACGCTAGTGTCTGAATAAAGGGCCCCCAGTATTTCCGTTCCCGAGGAGGGACCTCCATCTCTGTCACACACCTGGCCTCCTCGCTAACCCAGCCCCTGGAAAAGTAGGGTGGTTTATTTTTATTATTAAAAAGTTTATTTTTACATCATTTTGCACATTTTTTTTTCATCTCAATTGTAATCCCCACGGGTTTCCCATCACCAAATCACCCCTGTGCCACCACCATAGTCCCGTGCATTTCCCTCCCTTCCCCCCCACCCCCGTTTTTGGTCCCATTCCCCACTCCACCCCCACAGAATGTCTCTGGTCTATGGTTCTTCATTATTTTTGTTATTTTCTCGCCTGGTCCATTATACTCCTGCTATGAGCGAAACCATCCGGTATTTTTCTTTCTCTTTCTGGCTTATCTCACTAAGCATGATCTTTTCCAGCTCCATCCAAGTTGCTGCAAAAGACATGTGTTTCTCTTTTTTGGTTGCTGAGTAATATTCCATTGTATATATGTACCACATCTTTCTAATCCAGTCATCTACTTTTGGGCATTTGGGCTGCTTCCATGTTTTTCCAATTGTAAATAAAGCAGCAATAAACATGGGGGTACAAGTATCTTTTTCAATCAGTGTTTTTGTGTCTTTTGGGTAGATACCTAGGAGTGGGATTGCTGAATCATAGGGAAGCTCCATGTTTAGCAGTTTGAGGAACCTCCAAACAGTTTTCCATAGTGGTTGTACTAGTTTGCATTCCCACCAGCAATGCAGGAGAGTTCAGTAGGGTGGTTTTTCTGGCACATTCAGGAAGGGTCACCGGGCTGCTCAGCCCTGTCCTTGGTCCCCGGGGCACCCTGCTGGGAATGAAGAGATGGGGGTGGGGTGGGGGGAAGGGTCCGGGTCCTTCGCGGCTGTGCACCTGCGTGTTCAGGTGTGTGGCGGCCCGGCCGGCGCCTGCGGAGCAGAAGCCACGGTGGCGACGCATCAACAGCCTGGCTCTGCTCTCTGTGAGAAGCGCGCGTCAGTGCGAGCGTGCCAGTGAGCTCGGCGGCAGCCCAGGCTGCTATTTGGCACTTGCAGTTTCTGGAACACTTCATCGCCAGTCATCGCGATGGTCAGGAGTAAAGTTGGCAGGGGAATTACTGCTTCAGTGGTTTCTCCCTCCTTTGAATCACTTTTCTTTTAAAAGTAAGTTTTTAAACATAAGTGCTCAATTTTATGCCAAACCACAGAGTACAATTTAACATTTTGGAATAGTTATTTTAATGTATCTTTACCTTGAAGTCTTTCCCGTGTGATCAGGAGCAGAGCGTCTAGAATTCTGTCTTATACTCTCCTGATGGGAAAAAAAATATGTATATAAGATTTACTTATTTATGCATACAGAACTGGGGTGCAGGTCAGAGGTGCAGGTGAGAAGATTCCCCAGAGACAGAGTGGGGAGCAGAAAAGGCAGGTGGAGGAAGTACACTGCTGAGGGGAGCTGCAGGTGAGACAGCTAGTGTATATATATATACACCCACATTCACACATCCATCGATGTGTATTTTAGTGATTCCATGTCTTGACTCTTGTGAATTACATTGCTATCAACAGAGAGGTGTACCTATGTTTTCAAATTAGTGTTTTTGTATTCTCTGGATAAATACTAAAAAGTGGTATTGCTGGATCATATGGTGTTCCCATTTCTAGTTTAATTTTTTTTATGAATATCCATACTGCATCAATTTGCATTCCCACCTACAGTGTTTTGGTTTTTTGTTTTTCCCTTTACACCCTTACCAACAATTACTTTTTTGGATATGGACCATTTTCACTGATGACATCCCGTTGTGTCTTGATTGACATTTACTTATAAAAGTGCTGTTAAACTGTGTGTGTGTGTGTTTGCTTTGTTCTAATACCATACTGTTTTGATTTACTATTGCTTTGTCATATAGTTTGAAATCAGGGAGTGTGAGTCTTCTATTTTTCTTCTTTTTTCTCAAGATTGGTTTGGCTATTTGGCTATGGTATTTTTATACAGATTTTATAATTGTTTATTCTATTTCCTTAACAGGGATTGCGCTTGAATTTACAAATTGCTTTAGATAATATGGTCATTTAATGATGTTTATTCTTCCAATCCATGAACACAGTGCATCTTTCCATTTCATTTAACAATGCTTGGTAGTTTTCAATATACCTTTATTAAGTTTACTCTGAGGTGTCTTATCTTTTTTGATGTGATTATAAACATTTTCTTGAATTCTCTTTCCTCTAACTCACTGTTTGTATATAGAAAGGCAACAGACTCTCTTATATTAATTTGTAGCCAACCATTTACTTTAGTATTTTTTGTGAAGCAATTAGGTTTTGCAATGTATATTACATATAATCTATATATATAGTGATAACTTCTTCTCCAGTCTGGATTCCATATATTTATGGAATATATACATAATACATTTGTGTAATTATCGAGGCTAGGACTTCCAAAATTATGTTGAACAGTAGGAATGAGAATGGTATCCTTATCTTGTTCCTGATCTTAGGGAAAAAGATTTAAGTTTTTCACCACTGAGTCTGATGTTAGCTGTGAATTAGTCATGTATGGCCTATATTATGTTGAAGCATATTCTCACGCCAGTTTATAAAGAGTTTTGTTCAAACAATTGAATCTTGTCAAATGTTTTTCAAAATCTATTGCTGTGATCATATGATATCTTCCTCTTTGTTGTGAATTACATTAATTGATTTATGTGTATTGAACCATCCTTACACCCCTGGAGTGAGTCCCTCTTGGTCAAAATGTATGGATTCACTTTGCCAAGATTTTGTCAACCTTCAAATAAATTTCAGTTGAGAGAGATGTGAGAGGACAACAAACACTCTAAAAAAGGCAGGGCCAAGTTGGAAAAATTTCTTTATTGGGAAGAGCAGGAAAGTTCTCAGAGTTTGACTGTTTAACTAAAAGTGTAGGTGCTCCAGGCAAGGGGTCTGGAAGTCTGAGCTCCATAACTTCATGGTTCACAGCCAGGTCCTGAAGTTCAGGCAGACTTGACTCTGACTCTGACACTGTCACACAGTAACTGTATAGCCTTGAATGAGTTGCTTATAATGTCCTCAGTAAAACTGCAGAGCAATAGGGAATACACAACAGGGTTGTGTGATCAACTGAAATATGGCAAAACACAAAGCAATTGAAAATGTGCCTGGCAAAACTGTCTAATAAATGCAAACTGTTTTTATTATTACAGATTGGAGATTCTGCTTCTTGGTGTACCTGACAGTCGAGATAGTCCAGGATTTTAATTAGCACAAGCTGTTCCGGGCAGTTCCTTCCTGGTATTCTATTTTTTCACAAGGTACTTTCCAATGTGCAATATAGTCATCTCTTTAGAAGTGACGAGTGAGAAAATGACATAGCTGATGGCAAACCAAATTCAAACAGAACAGAACTAGCTTTCCAACCAAACAACACATCAAACTTCTAACCCTTTTGGTGGTTAGTATGGAGGAAAGGGACATAAAACTCATCTTGGTCTTCCTGGAGTCTCAAGTCTTCTTGCACAACTGAGATGACTGCTTTTGTGCGTTGATTATTAAACTATCACAAGGGGCCCTTTAGAGAATTAGAAAGAAGAGGTCATTGAGGTTGGAGAAACAGGGAGGAGAGAAGAGACATAAATGTGTCTTATCAACATGTCCTTCCCAGGCAGCCAGAAGATTTGTTTGAGCCATGAAATAATATTTACCCTGCATGCCACACTGACCAAGTTCAGCTGCCTTTGATCTGTTTCACCACTGGAGTTTCCTTCTTTCTTTCTTTCTTTTTTTTTTTTTTTTAAAGTTTTAATTTCTTCTGCCTACAGGGTAACAAACAAGTAGTGAACTTGGTAGTGAATTCAGAAGGAATTCAGAAGATTAAATATGCCCACAGGATGCAAAATCACTGTCCTGAACCTAGGTACCCGTCTGAGGAATCACATCCATCACGTGCATAGGAGCACAGCATTTCCCTGGGGTCCTGTGAGTGTCCTTCGGGGCCAGGACCATCTTGTATTGATGACATGAGAACAAACTAAACCCAGATCATGAAAGTATTATTTAAACATTTTAATCTATTTTGAGCAGCTATATTTAAAATATCTTTTTCATCATATAATCAATAGGAACATTAATGGCAGTAACATATTGATGATGTGTGTACTTCATGATAATATGATAGAATTTTATTTTACATTTTTTGGGTATTTAATCTTTGATGTCCATTGTGGATTTTTACCCCTAGAGGGCGTTGCAAGGGGCTAGTCACCCACCCTTCCCCCCCTTGGATGGTGAAGTTGGAGATGACTAAATGGAGACTTGGAGATTAAATTACGTTTTGCTGACATCACACAGCTAGTACTTTTCAGACAACATTCCAACAGGTCAGTCTGACACATGGACACACGCAGATAATCACTGTACTTTATCTTTACGCTCCTTCAGAAATATTCCTTATCTCAGGAAGGTGTTTTTGTTTCTCAGTTTCCTGAATGTGTTTCTAGATATTTTGGACATGGGAAAGTGGTATCGATAGAACCCGAAATAAATAAGATTTTTCAGCCAGTAACCATGGTGATGGCCCCTGGAATGTCCTGACCCACTTATCTCAAGCAACAAATGCCCGGCTGGATTAAGAGAAGCAGATGAAATTCTCTTTCAAAGCACACCTGATATGCTGTTTAAAAGGCACAGACCTGTAGAAACACAGCAACACGTTCCTTGACCTAGGCAGGCACAAAAAGCATGAGCGAGCTTTGTAAGAAGTTGTCAAGGGTGAGGAATAGTGTCCAGGTGTAAAAGGCCCAGCTTTTATGCTCTTTATTCTACTGATGCTATTTATTAGCTATTTGTTCTGGGAAGTTCTCAGAGAAGCACCCTCCTTTCCATGATCCTCCCACTCATGGGCCAGAATTTGGGTAAGACCCCCTGCTTCTCCTGGGCTTCACTGCAAACAGTAGAGCCTCTCCTGACTTACCTGCTGTTCCCCTCAGCAGTGCACTTCGTCAATCTGCCTGTTTTGCTCCCCACTCTGTCTCTGGTGAATCCTCTGCACCTCTGGCCTGTACCCCAGTTCTGTATACATAAATAAATCTTTAAAAAAAATTGCTGTGTGCCAGGAATTTTGCAGTATTTGATACAAAGACAACTGTACCGGATGTGATGTGAGTTGGAGTGATAGTAAAAATCACCAGAATGTAATAAGAATGATAATAAACATTTGTTCTCTGCCTCCCCTTCTGCCAGGTGATTTAGATCATTTCAAGTGACTTAGATTCTTTCTCTCGTTAATCCTTACATCTACCCTCTACCCTATGAGGTAAGAATTGTTAGACCCATTTTTCAGTGAAATAAACTGAGCACAGAGTATTAGAGTTGTTTTTTCAAGCTCACACTGAGTCTGTAAGTGTAATCATAAGATAACGGATTCTGGCCTCAGGGCTCTTTCTCATGCCTCTCTTACAAGGGCACAGACCCATTCATGAGGGCAGAATCACCTCCCACAGACCCTACTTCTAAACACCATTACATTGGACACACAGGATTCAACAGATGAATTTTGGGGGAACACAATCATTCAGTCCATAGCCTAACCTAAAAAAAAAAATCACAGAAGTGCCCTGTGTTACTTTTGCCATAGTTTATCAGTTAGGAGTAAGTCATGAGGTCTCCTTGTCACTCACTGGGAGATGACACAGAACTGGGGGACCCAGAAGGGCTCTGGGGGCCTCACAGCAGCTGCCAGCCACAAGTTTTCTTGATAAGAAGGGCAGGGCCTTCTGTTTCATCCCTGCAGAAGGAAAAACCAGAGTTCAGGAGGGCCACGGGAGAGCGGTGAGAATGGGGGTGGGTGGTACAGATTCTGCCTCTCACCAAGGCAGGCATGAGGACCAATTGCCAAAAGAACTATTTGTTGAAGAACATTTTGTAGACACTGAACTCAAGCCCTTTAGTGCTCTGGTGACAAAGTATAGCAAGTCATTGGAAAGTGAGCCTCTGAACTTTCTGCCCTAAGTAAGGGATCTTCCCAGTGTTCATGAAACTTTCTCCAGTGAGCATCCACCATTGGGAGCCAAGCCTTGGAAGGAAAAATAAAGCCCAAGGCACCACCTGCTAAGAACTTGACATACCATGAAAGAGACACCCTGAGAGACAACTGGGAAGACTTGAGATGAGCTCTGATATTACAGTTTGGGGTGTCAATGTAATGTGGCATCAGTTAACCCCCTGGGGTGGCTATCACACCAGTGCCTTGGTTTCCAGAGTAGGGGTAATCAAGGAGGCCCTTCCAGCAAGAGAAAGTAAGCTAAAAATTATTCTTGCTGCAGGTTTGCATTCACGCCTGAAACTTTTGCTGACTTTGGCCTAGTAATTTGGTCCCCTCCTTGGCGTTGATGCTGGTGAAGTCAGCAACATAAAGGTGCATTAAAAAAAAAAAGCAAAACAAAATTCAAAGGGAAATTCCAAGGAAGTTACAACATGACTCCTATGATCTCTGAAACTTAGTCTAAAGTGATTTTGGCTAGTGTGTCTTAATGGTCACTGAAACCCATAAATCTTTTTTTTTTTTAAATCATGATTTAGGTTTAAGACTAGACCATTTACTAAGATCCCAAATGGAGACAAATCGTCAACATGACTTAAATGGACTGAGAATCTTCCTTCACTGGGAGAGTCCAGGGAAGTAACACTCGTAACTCAAAGACGGTGCGTTTTGGTGTTAGGTAAATCTACTTTCAAATCCTCACTCTGCTTTTAACCATGGGACTTAGAGCAAACTTCTTAATGCCTCTCAAACTCAGCTCCCTGAGTCTAAGCATTCAGCAGAGTGAATGAAAAGCATCGTAATTAATGGTCACAGCTCAGAATTTGGGTTTAGACTGGCATTCAGCTCTGCTTCCATAACCATTAGCAGTGTGACTTCTAAGATCTAGTTTTCCTTCTTATAAAATGGGCACAATTGTCCTGATTGCACAGGATTGTAGCTAGACTCAACAATCATGTCCATAAAGCACAGCCCAGGCACATAATAGGTGTTAGCTTTGACCAACACTACTGATGTGTACAAAGAAAGTGAGCATGAAACTTAATCCTTTCCTCCAGTTCCAGTCCATTCTTTACTCCAATGCAACCCACATGTCTGGCTCTAGGTCAAATGAGGTTCACCCAGCCCATCCTTGATTTCATCCTTGGGTGTTCTTTCTCCCTTTTCTCACTAGAACGAAGAGCTGGCCTGACACTGTTTCCTAGAAAGGTCAGTTTATAATGTAGGCAACAGTTTTGTGTTTTTGTTAAAGATCTCTTTGGCCTGGAAGGTTGAAATACTACTCTCTCCATCCCATTAAGGTGATTGGAGGCAAAAGCTCCTAGAATCACACACCTGGAAACAATTGACACCCATGGGGATCGACAAAACTGAGGAAAGCAGAGCCCTGGGAATGATCAGCTTGTCCATTGTTGGGGTGAATTGTTGTATCCAGATTCGGCCAGCAACTGCTTCCTGCTGACTGAGAAGTCTTAGGGAGTTGTGTCATGCTGCTGTTGTTAAAACAAACCCCAAACCAAAGAGAACTTGTTATGGAGTTTAAGTAGGAATAGCTCAAATCATTTATTTATTATAAAATAACTAGACCCACATGCTAAGAATTACATTTAAGATTCCGAAATTATGCAAGACCTAGTGATATATCTCCTTTATTATCAACAACAGTGGAAGGTTTCTTATTTGGATGAAGCTTTGTTTTATTTTGAAAGTACTGTCTCTCATGCACAGAATATGTATGCCAGTAAACCCTGTGATGTCTCCCCTCACGGAGAGGGTTTGTCCTTGGGCTTCTTCGGAGTCGGCATCAACACTCACGGGTGAGGCCAAGAACAGAGGGGGTCAGGTCAACCTGTTCAGCAGAGGTCCTTAGGACCCCAGCCTCGAGTGGAACTCAGCTTTTCTTTTCTTCTTCTTTATTTATTTATTTATTCATACAGAACTGGGGTACAAGCCAGAGGTGCAGGGGTGGTGAAAGGCTTCACCAGAGACAGAGTGGGGAGCAGAACAGGCAGATCTATGAAGCACACTGCTGAGGGGAGCAGTGGGCAGGTCAGGAGAGGTCTGTCGCACCTTGTGGGTCACCTCCGGGGTGGGGGATCAAACTCGCACCGTAGGGGCTCCGGCTAGCTTGCAGTGCTGCGTCCTAACCCGTTGTGCCACCAGGGAGGGCCTGGAACTCAGCATTCCAAGGAAATTTCTGATCTGGGCATTGACCTTGTGGTGTGACCTGCGGAAGGGGCACCACCATTATCAAAAGCTGGTTCCTTGCATTCTTGCTGGCTTTGAGTCAAAGACCTTCTCACATGGAATCCATTGGCACTAGTCACCTCTGTGCGGATGTGCGATTCTGCATGTGTGTTGTTAGAGAACTGATTGAAAGTTGTGTGCAAAAAGGTTCCGGGGAAGGGTCTCGTGCCTCTTGTATCCCTTTCGGGGGCTTAGAAGCATGCCCTGTCTTGGCCCTTGCAAAGTTGTGGGTACTGAAATTCAATGTTTCATTTTCCCAAGTGAGAAATAACGTAATCACTTTGCAATACTACATGTAAGTCACTGTGCTGTATATTTTAACCTTCTCTGCATCAGTTGTTCCTCAATAAAACTGGAAAAGGAAAGCAAAAACAAAAACAAAGACACAACCTAACATTCCACTTAGTTGTGATAGCTATTGCCAATATTTTGAATAGCCTATGAACTTTTAAGAAAGTACACACACAATTTAACGAAAAGCAAACTTTGCTATCTCTCTGGTTGTGTGGTCACTTTTTCTCCTGTAAGTGAGGAACTTTACTTAACAACGTCATTACTTAAATGTATTCATACATCAGCCTTCATTTTTGCACAGTGCATGGTTTCCCCGAAAATTCCCACCACCCCTTCCCCACGCACCATCACCGCAGTCACCGGGACTCTTCCCACCCCATCCTGACCCTTCTCCCTCCTCCGCTACAGAATGTCTCTGATCATTGACTGATGATTTTGATTTTTTCTTTTAGTTACTTTCCCCCTTCTCTGATTTCTGAGTCTTCTTTGAATTTCACCTTCAGTTAGGAATTGGGTATGACTTGCAGTCAAGATAAAAAGAATTACTGTGACTTGGGCAATGGGTACATAATTACTCACTGTAGATATAAATAAGCAAGAAAGCAAGACAGAATGCAAAATAAAACAAAATAAATAAACAAACAAAAAGGGATGAAGAGAGGTTTCATTTCCAATGTTCTCTCCTAGCGGTCCTGCATAATATTGAAATATTCCAGTCATCATTCACAATCATTACACAATGATTTTCTAATGGAGCCTACAACTTGGGTCTTATGGGTAATACCAGAGAATTTCCTTGAGGATTTTAATAATGATCAGAAAATCAGGAGTCCCAAAATAGAAGGATTCAATTAATCGACAAGGAAAATAACAAGCAAAAGAAACCTCTTTTCTTAAACGTACTTAGGTTCAAAAGTGGTCTTTTCTCACTGTTTGAGTTTGAGTATAGGAAACTATTGATAATAGTAGTAAAAGTGGCGCCTGAGATATCTTGTCCACAATTTAAACTTCCCAAATCATATTCACATGGACTCAAGAATAGAAGGAGACTACCCTCACGTGACTCTTCATGTAGATAAGCAGAAAAATGCCATTAATGTGATAAAGGGCTCAGGATTTCCTTTTTAGGACAAAGCTGCTGGCCTTTGGGGACCCTTTGGAGCCTCAGTAAACACAGATAGAGACGGTATCTTCTAGGCCTCGCCAAGTGTTCTAAAGAGAAAGGAGAGGTGTTTCCCAGCTGAGGAAAGCTTCTTCAGACTGCGTGGGAGGACCCCATTGCCAGGTGCTTCCTTATTAAGTGCAAATACTTTTTGGACTTAATCATGCTCTGCCAATATGAACACCTCTCTAGTAAACACCTGATTTATTAGGGCAAATCCAGGAGACAGTGGGTTCTGCCAGTGAGGGAGACAGAAACTCCAGAGCACATCACGTCCTCGTCAGCAGCCGCTGCACGTCTGCAGTGACTCCCTTCCCTCCGTATCTTTCTTTGCTTTCTGTGGAGGTGATGACATCATACTCATCAGAGGTACCCTGTTTTTTCCTGGGTTTTTTTTTTTTCAGATTTATTTATTTATGATTACAAGAACTGGGGAACCGGCCAGAGATGTGGGGGTGAGAGGATTCACCAAGACAGAGTGGGGAGCAGAACAGGCAGATGTACTGAAATACACTGCTGAGGGGAGCAGTGGGCAGGTGAGGAGAGGTCTGCTGCGCCATGTGGGTCACCTCATGCTGCCCTGGCTGCGGCTAACTTCCTAGTGCTGCACTTACACTTGTTGTGCCACCAGGGAGGGCCCAGCCCCCTGTTTTTAAAAGGAGAGCTCATGGAGCCCGATACCCAGTACCTCTTTTATTTCTACCCATCACAGTCACTTTCACCACTTTGAGTCTTGCATTTCTCTCCCCCACTCTTCATAGTTCCAGGGGGGCAAATCCCAGAGGCCTTAGCAAGTTCAGTAAAATTTCTCCACATTCCCTTCAAATACTTTTCTATTTCCCAGGCACTGTGTTAGTTAGGCCTTGGGGACAGTCTCTTGGGAGATAAGCACATATGCAAATAATTGTATTATAATTTCCAGAAGAGTGAGCTGGCATACTGGGCTTTTGCCATAGGGGTGATCCCCCCAAATAGCTTGCTTCAGCTTTTCCTGATTGAAAAGACTCTGTCCTTTGTCCATAGATAGCTAACTGAAGAGTTGGAACTTTATCTAATAGGTAATAGGGAGGTGAATGACAGGATCTCTCTGGTGATGTTTAATGAATGGGGGACAAAACTGGGTGTAGGAAGATGCATTTGGAGCCCTTTGCACTAATGCTAATATACGCACTCGAAGGCACTGTTATCAGGAAGGAAAGAGATTCAAGGTCCATTTAAGAAGTAAATGGAAGAACTTAGTGACTGCTAGCAGTGTGGCAGCAGAAAGCCAATGGAATAAAGTGTGTAGAGTGCAGTTGACCTGCACCTATGAAGCAACCAAGGATGATACTGTCACCCATTAAGGCAAAATTGCAGGAGGAGCAGCAGTGGAGGAGTTCTGGATATGCAGAACTCCAGAATTTGCTGGTCTAATCTACACTGAAAGGAAACTCCCACAAGGCAGTTGTAGCAATACCTAGGAAGGAGACACTGACATGGGCATGGAAATATGGACTTACCCCACTTACCTGGGGCCTCCCTGGTGGCACAAGATTTAAGTCTCAGTGCTATCAAGCTATCACCAGCCACTGGAGCGTGAGTTCCATCGCTGGCCGGGGAGCTGACCCACATGGCCCAGCAGACCTCCCCTGTCTGGCCAGCTGCTCCCTCAGCAGTGTACTTCAGTACATCGGCCTGTTCTGTCTCTGGTGAATTCTTTCACCCCCTCTCCCGCCCCCAACATCTGTGGCCTATACCCCAGTTCTTGCATGTATATAAAAAAAATATCCTTTTATATATTACTGACGCCTGATTCTATGAGATTTGGTGAGCTCAGCCAACAAACGAATAGAGTGAATATAGGACCAAGCAACAAGCCAGGAGATACCATAATTTATCTTATTTTATTTATTTAAAGATTTATTTATTTATGCATACAAGAACTGAGGTACAAGCCAGAGGTGCAGGGGGTGAGAGGATTCACCAGAGACAGAGTGGGGAGCAAAACAGGCAGATTGATGGGAATATACAGCTAAGGGCTGTAGCAGGGAGACCGGAGAGGTCTGCCGCGCCATGTGGGTCACCTCCCTTGCTGGGGATTGAACTCCTGCTGCAGTGGCTGCAAATCGCTTCATAGTGCTGTACTCTAACCCCTGTGCCACTAGGGAGGGCCAAATACCACAATTTAAAGGAAAGTGGGGTGGGGAGATGACCCCACAGAGAAGACAGGAAAGAAACTAAGTTCAGACCACAGACAGGTGCCCCAAAGGGCCTCTAGGGGGCATTTCAAAGAGCAGGGAGTGGTCAATGGTGTAAAATAAAGCTGATGTTTAGTAACATGAGGAGTGATCATTATGAAGATACCTGATGTCCTGAGGAAAAGTGTTAGCCTTTTGGGGACAGGATATGGTGAGCCTGTGAGCAGGAAGGAGTAGATTTAGGAGTGCGTGAGTAAAGGAGACAGAAAGCTCAGAATTTGCCTTTCATGAAGTTTGGCTGACATCATGGTAGGGGAGTGAAACCAATGGAAGAGGATTTCTTCGAGACTTAAATGAAATCGACTTCAACAATCTGAGCCATGGAGAAACGGCGGGGGGGGGGGGGGTGTTAAAAGGAGAGAGGGCATAATAGAAAATATCAGAGAGAGGGGGGTTGAGCAAGTCCAGGAGGAGGGCTGGGATTCAGGTTCAGGGGTTGTGTGACCGTGAGCAGAGAAGGCGCATGCTGCGTTTTCTGACACTGCTCGTTAGCCAGGTCTGGTGTGCAGATAGGCGAGTTTGTGCAGGGTCAGAAGGGACGGGAGCAAATACCTGGAGGTGTCAGTCTCCTTCTGAGAGGGACACCATGGCCTGGTGAGAGGAGAGTGGACCATGGGTATGTTGTCCTAGCCAGAGGTGGGGATACTCAGGACCTGGATTTATTCCTTGGAAATTGATTTCGACTCCGGAAAACTCAAGGAGATTTGGAAGAGTCCCAAAGGGAGCTGGGAGACAGATTGAACAAGAAGATGCCAAACAATGGGGCCATGCACACATGCCGTAGGCTGCAGACCCAAAGCTGAGGTCAGCTGGCTGCCCCGGGGGAAGTGGACACTGCCCTATTCTGGGCTATGGAGCTGGTGGACAAGAACATCAGAAAGGAGAGCAAGGAAATTCAGAAGGCTTCTGCATGCCTGTGTGTAAAGACTAGGGGGAACAGAACAGGATGAAGATGGTCCTTGTGCTAAGAGTTTGCTTCTAAGATGTGGGGTAAGAACACAAATAATTAGGGAGTAAATTTTTTTTGCTCTGTTTGTTCTAGTTAGGCTGAGTTAAACTTCATTTTCATAGGATGCTGGAATTAGAGGGTGGCAAGGCATCTAAAAATTATGTCTGCTGTCTACCCTCTTCTTAAAGATCTGCAGTAAAGGACATTCCGTGCCTTCCTTTGTAATGCATTCCGGGTCTCACAGTCCTCAAGGAATTTTCATGTTAATGTCAGACTTCAAAAGGACAATGTTGAAAAATTATATTATAGAGTTCAAAAAGAAAAAGAGAAAAAGAAGGATTCATTTCTTTTCTGACTGCTTTAAAATTCTCCCTGCACTTCCAATTGGTCATGCTGTTCCCCACTGCCGGCAGGCACGGCAGAAAACCATTAAGCAGTTTTGATGTGCTCCGTTCAATGTCTATTGTGTTTCTCCCCAGACACAGCTTCATTTTAGAGGCCAACAACGCCAGCCTCCTTTCCTGCCGTGCATGTCTTTGCACACAAATCCATGTAAATATGTGGTAAAATATGTATATATTCCACATGTTAGTCAACTTTTATCTTTATGAAATTATTTGAACCCTTGAAGGACTAGTGTTATTAAAAGCCAGTTTCCATAAACAAAGTCAGTGTTGCTAATGAGGAGTTGAGATAGATGAGTCAATTTCAGTGACCACATTTTTATGATAATTGTTGAATTTTGTAGTAGTTGTTGTTAGTTTCTGCTTAAAACTAGGAAGATTCTGGTTTTCCTTTCTCTCTAGAGCACTTCCGGTTCCTTTGTGAACCATCACTCCTCACAGGTCAAGATGGGTTCTTGAGACTTGAGAAGATAACAACAATTGGAGGTAGAAGCTTTTCATTCTGATGTGTCTACTGTGAGGTGATTTTTGCTTCCATTTGGTCTAATCAACTTGTGAAAACCATGCATCTTTTGGGAGCTGTGTTGTATGCTCTGGTGGCTTGCTATTCCTCTTGTTCCCTGGGAGATTAACACGAAGAATATCTTCACTCTGAGTAAGCTAGAACAAGAGAAAATGTTGTCTTTATGTGTGGCAGTTGTAAAACCTCTCCAGGGAAAGTCATGTCTTCCCCACCAGTGTGACCTGGGTGGGGTCGTAGACAGTTTGAAAGTCATACATGTTTAAATGTTTCCTTCCATCTTCTTACTACTGGCAGGACAGTATGGAAAGTCTAGCTTTTATTTATTTTTTTCAATATAGATGCTTACATTTAGTGTTGTGGCATCTACCTTTCTATTTGCCTTTCTAATCAGTCAGGCTTAGAAAAATTCTTGGTCTTCCTAATGCAAAGTTATCTTTTGTTATTTGCTTGGTTGCATAATATAACATACCGGAAGTCATCCCACTCAAGTATTTGTCTCTTAGCATCTCAGTATAGTTTCTCCATGTTACCTAAGATTCCATATGAACTAAATACAGCAACCTAATCAGGTCAGCTTCAGAGTCATCCATCTATCCATCCATCCATCCATCCATCCAATAGCTGCTTCTTGAGCACCTGCTATATCTAATGGAGAACAAAATAGTAAAGTCTTCCCTCTTGGGTTAATCTCACTTTTAACTTAGTGTTTTCAAAGTTGAAGTTCCCATGCATTTTGTTCTTGTTTACTGAGCTCTTTGTGTGATGGACTGTGATGAACAGGCATGCAAGAATTAATCATACCACTTTCTCTCCAGGAGTTTACATTTTATACAAAGCTTTCTAATTTCCCAGTAGTTTTTGTATTTTGGTGTCTCTTTAGGAGAGAAAATAATTCACAGTGGTCTACTTGGTGGCCAGTGTAATTTTGCTTTATCGTTTCATCTTAATATCTTTTCAAGGTCTCTATGAGAGTGGAGAAAGTTCTTATGGGAATTCAATAATTTAATTTTTTATTTAGACTAGCAAGAATAGGCATCTGATGATTAAAGTTTGGATTTGGGACTAAAATATTAATTTTGAAGACAACACTAACATGACTCATTATTAGATTATACCAAATTTAATTAGACCAGTCATCTCTTGACATAAAGAAGGAAAATCCATTTTCTTTAAAATGTGGCAATTTCTAGGAAACTGCCCCCATATTTCTAAATTAAAAGCAGGCTTCTACAAGTTGGATCCATGCCTCCTGTAGCCCTTGGTTTTGTATTTGGTCTGTTTAGTTAGTTAAATAATGGTAACAAAAGAAGACAGGATGGATGATGTTAAATAAAGGGAAATTTAAGAGAGTAATTATGGCATTAGGCTGGGCCAGAAGGTGAAGGTTGTAAGTAATAAGATATCTGCTTTTTAAACAAAGTGCTATGCCTCCATTTGGCATGTCCCTGCCTGGATAAACTGTATATTTTATCCCATTCCCATAGGCAAGAGAAAGTGAATTCTGAGGACAGTGTTGGGTGAGACATTTACAGGTTTTAAAATATCTGTGTGAAGTTGCTTAACTTCTTCTTTTAAGTGCAAGTGTTAAAGTCCAGTGAAAAAGAATATTACAAGAAGTGACCCAGGTGTGGGAAGTTACAAAAAGTTTGGAAGTACAATTTCTATGAGTCTAAGGCATGAAGAATCTATTTGAGGATTCAGCACACACCTTGGATGCAAAGAAAATCACCAGAAGAGACTCATTGCAAATAAATGCTGGACATAAATAATGGCACTCCATCAGCTATGCTGAAAAGCTGCGTCCAATGATGAGTGAAATAATTACTCCTGGAACATACTTTAATGGCCCAACTTCAACAAATATTGAAATCACCTTTCAGAATGTTGATGGGGGCGGGGGGGGAGGGTTTGATCCTACTGAAAATTTTCTAGTTGAGCGTATTTTCTATTATCTCTTCTGACTCTTCACTTTACCAAACCAAACCAAACCAAACCAAACAACAACAACAACAAAAAACAACCATCTCAATCTTGATTAATTTTATGATAATTTATTCTATATTCTGTCATCAAATGATGCATTGATGACGTCACTCTTTTGGGTCAGTTTATTACTCTCATCACAGACTTTCACCTATTGAGCATATAATGCAACATCAACTTCCGGGTTAAGAGCCATTCCATCTTTATTTACACACAGCTAGCTTACTAGATACCCTCATTGGATTCAAGTCTTCATACAAATGTTCTCATTTAAACTTTAAACATTAGGCCTGTGAAATATATACTATTTTTTATCCCTATATGTAGAGATGAGAAAATGAGCTTGGAAGAGGCTTAGTCATTTGTCCATGTTTATAAAACAAGCAGTAGGAGGAGTGAAGATGAAAATTTGGATGAACTAAGTTCAAAAGCTATAAATTTCTGTCCTTAAGTCTCTAAGATGTTCCCAAAGTTGAATTTTAATTAATATCGTTCAGGAGAAACCAGTAGCTCAGAAAAAGTTATCGGGGTGAGACATTCAAATTGTTGTGAGCCCACACCTAGTTTGAGGCAATTCTAAACCTAGAATGCAAACCTCTTAAGGGCATTTATGGTTTGTCTTACCGAACTTATTTTGCTGGACTGAACATTGTATGTAGATTTTTATATAAATAGCATATAAGTCTGTATATATGTATATTATATAAGACTGTATGCATACACAGACTTGGCCTATGTATTGTGACTCAAAGTTAACATCACAAACTCGAATTAGAGAAGCAGGTGTTTGACTGGAATTGCTTCTCTGCTCTTTTCAGAACAGATCACACCCATTTTTCCCATTTTTCCCTACTGCCTTATCAGGGAGATACTGCTCTGAGGATGAGTTTGTGGATCCCTGTGCTGAAAGAAATTCCTCTTAGGTGCATCTCCTCCTTGCCACCCTCTCCCCATCCCCACACTGCCTGGCCCATTTTGCAAAGCTCCTTGCAGATATCACCTCTCTTGCACAAAGAATTTTCTGATTCTCCTCCACTCCTCTGTTAGTCATTTCCTATTTCAACAAGGTGGAATAAGATCTATCTTTTCCAGAATTTCATAACCTCTTAGCTTTATTTTTCCTGTGACTTTTCACCACAGGGTCTTCGGGTTATCTATAAAAAAATCCCCTACTTTTTTTAAAGGCAGCATTATCCCACCTTGCTTTTGCTTAAAACCTATAGCAACAGATTATGCTAACTGAAGGAAATCTGAAAAGGACCAACAAGTAAAAAGTGAAAAGTGCAATCAGCATTGGCTTTGCAGCAGCGATTCCAGAGGCAGAAAAATAGTGTAAGAAATAAATGTGAAGTATATACATGCTCATGACGATTGACAATACTGCAATTATTGCAGAAAAGTATGGCTTTCCTTTGTATGGGCAGGTGGGGTTAGAGCAGGTTGGCAGGGGTTTTTGAATGCCTACAAAGAATTGCACAATAGAAAAAATGTACAAGGCTAAGCTGTCAAGCACACTGTCCAAACTTCCCCCACCAGCCGGAGGCAGGCAGACACAGAGGAAGGTGTAGAGGCTGGTGTCTGTCTTCCCTGCTGCATCTGGACCATCAGGCATTCATGGCCCCTCCTCGTTCCCTGTATCACCGTCCCTTGTAGCTCTTAACACCCCAACCTCTGACCTCAGCCTAACAACCGCAATCACCAGCTCTTCATTGGCTTCCCAATTCATTGGCGAGTGAAACTGTACAGACACAGCTTCTACTTTATACAGACTTTGTATTGACCCCATCATTCCTGCTTTTGCTATCTGCTGGTGCTATTTAGTTTTTTGGGTATGCTATGATAGGTTATTTTTTGGGTCTGGGAATGCTGCAGTGTTTGTCCATGGGAATAAAGGTAATTGCATCTTCACTTACACCACTTCAGCTTATGCAAGTTTTCATAGGTATGGTCTACTTTTGGATAGCCTGGGAAACCTGAACACGTTTTTCTCTTCTGTAGTTAGATGAGAAGTTTCTGAAGACCGGACTCAGTGACTCAGTCAACATCCCACCCCACACCTAGTCCATTTTCTTTCACTCATTGTAGGTGCCACTGATGTTTGATAGGTAAAGAAATGACTGCAGAGTGAAGGAGTGTCACACACAAGTTAGATCTCATTCCACCGGTCTGGTGGCCATTTCCCATGACTGTTCTCCAGATGACGGTGATGCCTGACGAGATAAACAGGCTTCCTCTGATCTGTGAGGTTGCACACATACCGTGACGATGTGGGAACAGACTTGCATCTCCTTAATGAGCCCTCTCTAAGCAGCAGCTCAAGGACCTCTTGCTCAGAGTAGAGTGGAAAGCACATTTTCATTTAAGTAGTTGTATCCTTCAGAAATCAGATATTATCTGAACAGTTAAATATTTCATTAACACCAAAAGCTAGCCCTGGTCTTATCAGGACAGGACAGAAATATTTAATTTGGAAGCCCATTGTTTCTCAATTAGGAACAGAAAATCTCACTTCATTTCGTTTGCTTTGAAGAACAAAGTCTTTACGTTTCTTTATTGAGAAAAATCTCCTTTCCCTAAAAAACATGAATCTGTTTTGCTTTTGGTCCCATGTGCCGAATATTACCCACCTCCCACTACATCCATCATTAGATCAGTACTTAAATTTCTTGCCGAAAAAGGAAATATCGAGTTCAAACGAGCTGGCTGCTCTCCTTCTCGGGATATGGGAGCCAAATGCAGTGCTGCTCCTCAGGTGAGCCCACGAACCCGAGCTGATTTGCAGCAATTCCTCCACTGTGCTGGTGCAAAACTTGTCTGCCCTTGCTGTGGGCTCCAAACTGGCATGAGCCAAGGCGGCTACCGGTGGCTGATTCCTGCACATGTGGAGAAATGAAACAAGGCAACAGGGAGGGAACGCAGAGAGGGGTCTTTCTTCCAGGGCAGCTCAGGTGAGAGCCAATCTCCTAACTGGGGTTGCCAGGCAGGTGCAACTGCAGTTTCCACAGCATTGAGGTTTTGAATGCAATATATTGATGGATTTTGAAATCATCAACAATCGCCTCCCAGTCTGCATAAGCCTAACTGCTGTAGCAGTTCTCAATTCTCTCCTGCCTTTTCGGAGCCATTATAGAGTGTTTGAGGACAGCTGTTTGCTTACACAATTTTGGGGGCAGCGTTCCAGACACATGAATGTTCATTTAGTCATTCATTCAATCAATAAATATTTACTGAGATCATAGACTCTGCCAAGGATCCTGTATATTAGGACCAGGGGGATCTTGCTGTCATGAGGCTAATTGTAAAGAAGGAGAAGACATGAACAAATAAATAGCAAAAGACTATAAGTAAACATGATCAATGTTATAGAATTCTTCATAGGTGTGGAACAGACCAAAACAGGGCTACTTGGTAGTTACTTAGTGGGGCTGGGAGTTGGGGTGGGGAGAAGGAAGTGATTTTTTTTTTTTTCAGATAAAGTCTTTCTAAACAGGTATTTTCAGAGCGGAGATCATGCGAAGGTCAAAGAGACCATAAGCTGCTTTTTGAGTGGACTTTAAAAGGGCAAGGACTGAGGCAAGAAGGAGTTAAGAGTCCCTCTCCCACCCCACCCCTGCCTCCTTCCCTACAGAGCTCATATATTTACAGCAGGTACAGAAGCTACGGAAGCTTGTGTCCAGAGGGACACAAGTCCCCGACTTTGCGTTGCTCTGGCAGGTGTCCCTGGCCGCCAGCCCCGGAACCAATGGCGCCACCTCTCTGGAACTCTTCACACACCTTGCCGGTTCTTCTGCGTGTCCCCTCTTGGAAACACACCTGATCTTATCACCAGTTTTCACCCGAATCTACTGGAGAATGGGAGACTGTTTGGTTTCTTGGCTAGGAATCCCTTGACCCTCAAAATCCTGCGAGAAGACATGGCGAGGACGCGATGGCGGTGGATGGAAGAGTGTGGACTCAAGACCGTAGACAGCCTGTTACCCGGCAACTTTTAGAAACAGGCTGATGAGGAGAAATAGGGAGTTCGGAGTTGGTCTCCGGTGAGGGAGTTGGTCACAGATTCTGGTACAAATACCAGAACATTTTGGTATCCCAGCATGAATAATTTGGTAGAAGAAGAGATAGAGACACTGGTAAGTCAGAGCACGTAATACTGATGCTTGAGGACCCCTTGAGTCACCTGTGTCACCCGGCCCTCTCGTCCTGGGAGCCACATGTCAACACGGCTTGGGCTCCTGCTCCCTATGAGAAATTTGCTATTTTTTGTCCCCTTCCAGTCCCGGGGCTCGTTTCTCAGGAGAGTGAAACTTCTTTCCTCTTCAAATGCCACCGCTTCCATCAGCTTCCTTCCCAGAGTCCTGGACTCCTGCAGACAATGATCTAGCTGTTCTCTGAGTGTAGATTCCAACTGTCCAGAAATCAAAGCTCTGTCTTACTCTTGGAACACAGGAGGGAAAGAATTCCCTTTCACTTTGGAGCAAAGATCCTACAGATGGCAACATAAGACCCAGTTCATGACTTTATTCTCTTCAGTTAATTTTCAAATAACTTTCCTGACCCCTTGGTATAACTTACCTTATTCACCTGTTATTACAGTTTCTCTGTATCACTATTCTTTTCCTAAACCTTAATCACTACATAGTATTTCATGTCGTGGACATGATATATCTTTGGTAATATATTGTTGGATACTGACTTTCAAGTAAATTAAAAGTTTTTTACTATGATAGATGATATTAATCTGTTTGCATATGTCCGATCATGCCCTTTGGGAAATTTCCTAGAAGTAGAATTCTGAGGTTAGGGGATAAGAACATTTTTTTAAAAAAAGATTTACTTATTTATGCATACAGAACTGGGGTACAGGTTAGAGGTACAGGGGTGGTGAGAGGATTCACCAGAGACAGAGTGGGGAGCAGAACAGGCAGATTGACAAAGCACACTGCTGAGGGGAGCAGCAGGCGGGTCAGGAGAGGTCTGTTGTGCCCTGTGGTCATCTCCGGGGCTGGGGATAAAACTCATGCAGAAGTGGCTTTAGCTTCTTAGTGCTGTGCTTTAACCTGCTGCACCACCAGGGAGGGCCCGGATAAGAACATTTTAAGCACTCAAGAAAACATTGTTAACAGAATTTGTGTGATGGTTAATTTACTTGGGTACTTCTGATTTGTTCATCCTGCTATTAAAGTGTTTTGCTTCCCCTGGACCAGCAGCCTCCCCTTTTCTATTAGGAGGAAAAATAGTAGTTGCAAAATTAAAGGCCTGTGGCTTTCAGTCTGCAGTCAAACTTGAGCTTGGTTAAATTGTGGCCTCCTACGCCCTCCCTTTTGGCCACGGTTCAAAATGTAGCACCAGGAACTAGCTGCAACCACTTCAGCATAAGTTCAAATTCGGGCCATGGAGGTGACCCACATGGCGCGACAGACCTCTCCTGACTCACCCGCTGCTCCCCTCATCAGTGTACTTCATCCACTGGCCTATTCTGCTCCCCACTCTCTCTCTGGTGAATCCTCTCACTGCCCCTACACCTCTGGCCTGTACCCAGTTCTGTATTATATTTTATATAAACAAATCTTTAAAGAAACAAACAAAAAGACCTGTGGCCTTCTTTCTCTCAATGGACAGAAAAGATCATGAGATTTTCTGGATAAAACCAATTTTTCTTACTAAACAGTAGGATGAGGCAAGTGTGCATAAAGCAGAAAGATATGGGTAACATTTCCATAGAAACACTCAAGGGTTTATAAAGAAAAGAAAGTGTGTCTGGAAAGGTGTTTTGAGGTTTTATGGCAGTAAATATGGTTTGGGATAGTCTTGGAAAGTTTCTAGAGATGTACAACATTCATCAACTCAGAATGATCAACAAAAGCAGGTTTTCCTTAGGTCTGGAGCTGCAAGTTAGGGAATGAAATAGACTGCAGACAAGTTTATAGAATCTCCCTTCTGACTAGGTGGCGCCAGGATGGCATCACTATGTGCCCGGTGTGTAGGGACCCACAGAAGAACTGGGGCAACTCACACATGGTCTTCTTAGCCAGAGGTCCGAGAACAGGTGAGAAGAAGCAATTCAGAACCTAGAATGTGGTGCAGAGTATTATATTCCTTTAAATGCCAGTGCCTCCTCTTCTCCAGCCAGTGGAATCTGTTAATATTGCCCAGGGTGGGGAGATCTGATGGAATCTTCAACCTTGCAAACTTACCTATAAAAAAGAGGAGTTTATTTTATTTTTTTTTCTTAGCACTCCTGCCCCTAGCTGACACCAAGGAATACATTTATCTGAAAATAAGTCCTCTTCAATTACTTCTTTCTACTCCATCTTGAGTTGCTGGCTCAACCAGAAATATTTTTGTCTTTAAATACTGTTACAGAGTTGGGAAAACAAATCAAAATGCAGCAAAGCACACTCTCCTTCCACCCATGCCCACATACCAATGTTAACTCAATTATTTTTCAGAAATCCCAGAAAATTCCAAGCCAGGTTACTAGGCAGAATGTTTGAGTTAAGATTCTAGATTCAGAGATGTTTTGAGAATTAACTGAGTCAATACTTTGAATTATTTTTGCTTATGGTACATGCTGGCTGAAATGTAATATCCACGGGGTCAAGGGTCTTTGTTGCTCTTTATTAAACAGTCATAGCGTCTAGCATAGTGGGCACCCACTAATGACTGTTGCTTATTTTTATCTTTGTAATTTTCATGGGTGAGATCTGAGCAGCATGAATAATAATTTTAATAATAACAAATATTTTTTCAGTCTCATTATATGCAAGATACTGTGCCTAGCGTACTATTTACCTGTCTATTCCTCATAATAACCTTATGAGTAATTATTACTTTTATACCTTTATGAATTGAACATTGAGATCAGGAGAAATTAAGTAACTTCCCCAAATCAACACAATTAATAAGTTAATAGCTCTGATTAAAACCTAAGAAGCAGGCTCTCCCTGGTGGTGCAACAGGTTAAAGCAGCACATTATGAAGCTCTCTGAAGCCACTGCAGTACGAATTCCATCCCCAGCCAGGGAGCTGACCCACATGGCGTGGCAGACCTCTCCTGACCTGCCTACTGCTCCCCTCAGCAGTGTATTTCTGTTGATCTGCCTGTTGTGCTCCCCACTCTGTCTCTGGTGAATCCTCTCACCAACCACGCCTCTGACTTGTACCCCAATTCTGTAAGCATAAATAAATAAATCTTAAAACAAACAAACAAAATCCAAGAAGCTTGGCCCCAGGGCTGTAATAGGAAATAAAATAATTTTCTTTCAGTGAAACCCACATGTGAAAATTTAAGATGTTATAGGAACTCCATTTCATGCAAAATTGGAGTATCTTGAAGAAACAGCCTGAAGTTTAAGAAGACATTGTCTATGTCACTCCACTTGGTGGGCTGCAGTTACCACCTGGCTTCTAACAGTGAGCCCTGGTCACTACTGTGGAGACTCTGTTAGCTGAGCTCCCTCACCTGCATATTCAGAACAATTTTAGATTATTTGCTCTCTTTCTTCCTGTCTTAAATTTCTCCTCCTCCGCCTCCTTCTCTCCTTCTTTTCCTTCTTCTTCCTCCATACATAACGTTTTGTGTACACACACACACACACTGAAATATTTAAAAATAAGATTGAGACATTCTAAAAATTCCCCTAAACACTTCAGCAAGTGTCTCCTAAGAATAAGAGCATAATCCACATAATAACAGTGCACAGTCAATAAATTTAACATTGAATTGATAATACTATCTAACCCATGGCTTATATTTTATGGGTTTTTTTAAATAGAGGAGATTAATTAAAGATGATATTGCATTTATTTGCCATGCCTCTTATTCTCCTTTAATTCATATAATTCCCTTGCATTTCTTTTTATTGTAGGATATTGGTGGTTGGTTGGTAGCATGTCATAGACTTGGAACATACGGAATCACATAGAATTTGGATCTGTCTGATTGTTCTTCTTGTTTAGATTCAGCTTATGGATTTTGGGGAAAGAATACCATGTGGGTGGATAATGTTGAGTCTTTCAAATGAATCATATCACATAGTACATGATATATATTTCTTTCCTATATTTAGATACTTGTCAAGTAGATCTCTCCATTGTGAAGATAAGCTTTCTTCTCTGTAAACAATTAATAATCTGAGGGATAGTATTTTGAGACCCAGTAATTATCCCTTCCCCAACCACTGTGATCCATTGGTGATTCTTACCTGAATTGATTAGCATAATCAACTGTAAAATGCTTCACCTTATTTTGACACTTTAGGAAAAGTATTTGGATGTAAAGCTCATGGATATCCCAGCCCTGTCTTTCTTTGCCCAGGAATCCTCATTGTGTATCTGTTGGGAAAAAAGAACTGAAACCTTAGAATACACTGAGGTCTCGAACTACAGTCATATTCAGCAGTTTTATAACCAAACAAATGAAATCCAGAATTCCATGCCATGGCTTGGAATACTACCACTCTCTTCTTAATACAGTCACATTCTTAAATATCTATCAGTTAAAAAGCTGTCTGTGGAATAGTTGACATAAAAAGATGCTAATGATTAACCAAAAAAGGCAGCTGTTCTCATACAGAACATTACTCTTAACTCATCCCTGAAGTACATTTAGAGCTCAATGTTAGTAGTTACAGATAAGGTCCAGAGTAGCCACAAATACTGTAACATCACTTAGAAAAATACACACATGCTTTCCATTGCCTCAGTTTCCACTGGAACACAAGATTTCAGACACAGAATTGCTCTTTATTACTGATGACTGATGAAAGATTGGAAGTAAAAAGTTTGATTTGGTTCTCAGGTTATAAACATAAGAAAATAGCAGGATTTAAAAGGGTGGTGGGACTGAAGTTTTTTTCACGAAAGAAAAAGAAAATTAAAATCTTTGTGGACATAGAGTCATTATTTTACAAAATTAGATTTACCTCTGGGGAGCAGGTGACAACTCCCCGCATCGACTCAAGTCCTGGTCTTCAACCCTTGATCTACTTCGTAGGGTTTTGTCCAACTTACTGTCTGTCTTCTGTGACATTCTAAAAAATGTCATTTAGATCTAGGAAGTTTTAAGAAGAAAATTTTCAATCCAAAGTCATTTTCCTTATCCCATGCTGGGGTTGGGAGAAGACAGGTGACAGAGATGATGTCTCTAAAGACTTCTACAGAAAGTGATGCTACAGAAAGTGATGCATGAACTCGGTCTTGAATCAGGTGAAATGAAAAAGGTGGTAGAATCAGGTTTACAGAGTAAGCGAAAAGAAAAGGTCTCTCTCTCTTATGGCACTTCAAGATGAAAGCGGTTCTAGAAAATTTCCAAGCAATTAAGGCATTTAAAAGATGAGAGTAACAGCAATAGTTAAGTTCTATGTAAGTGAAGGAAGAAGGGAACTAGGATGGAGCTAAAACAAACACAGCACTATCTTCTTTCATTGCTTACAACCTACACAATTTTCAATGAACATGCCCACTTCAAGGATCTGTTTGATGCTATCTTCTGGTTGTGCTATAATAGTTTGTTTTCAAGTCAACATCCTTTGTGGGGCTCTAAAAATGGCTTAAATTTGCACTGAGTTGTTCTTATCACAAATATATTTCTACTGAAGATGCCATCTTTCCTGTAAGTAAGCAGTAGCAGAGAAAAGTCTGCACAATATTCTTTACTGCTGCCACACTCCCCACAAACCAACCACAAAAGGTAATAAATACTATCTATGTTGAGTCTTGTCTTTGTGTATTACATTTTGAGGTGGCATTGTGTAGCTAGCCAAGCATCAATTCAAGAGAATGGGGGAATTGGCATTCCCTCAAGAATTCTAATAACAATTTCAGATCTTGAAATCTCAAGTGGGAATTTAGTTACCTCAATCTGTTACCAGATGAGTAATAGCAACAACTACCCAAAATAATAACAACAATCAACATTTATTAAATACTTCTAGTGCTAAGCACCTTACATAGACTGTTTAATCTTAACTAAAATTCCTCGAAGTATGTTATTTTCTTTCCAACGTATACAGAAAATGAAACTCAGAAAGGTTAAGTAATTTGTCCCAGGTTACTTAGCTAATGCATGGACAAATCAGCATTCAAAATTAGAGGTATTTAACTGTTCTTTGACCAAGTCTTTTCATCAGTCAGTGGAACTATGTAAAGCTAGAAAATATGCTATTTTCCAATCAGAAAATAGAATCAGAAAATCTGAGTTTGAACTTAGAGATGTCACTTAATAGAGATACCACATAAATCAGAAAATCTGAGTTTGAACTTAGAGATGTCACTTAATAGAGATACCACATATTATACTTAACTATACTCAGGTGACCTTGAGTATACAAATTTTCTTGCTTGCTTTCTTATTTACTAACTAAATGGAGTTAATCACATAAACCTAGTCTACCTATCCAGACAGTTGGGGGATTAAAGTGGCGATGACATGCTATATACAAGTGTCTCGCAAACTAAAAAAATCCATGAGACAATTATAAGATCTGTTATTTATAAAATTTGCTTTGCTAGCATGTGATGATAGCAAAAATTTCATATGAAAGATTAGGCAAATAGATACATTATAATAACCCTTGGCATGCTTATATATTTTCTAAAACCAAGCAGAAAGGATGTCTCTACCCCACAGAATCTATGAAAACTCAATCCTGGTATGTAATTTCTGGAGCTGGTTTCCTAGTCTCTAGGTTTTTGATTATACAGGGAATCATATAGAATCACTTTGAACAAGTTGTAGGAAATTTATGTTCATAAAACAGTAATTATTATAATCTAACATTATGAATAATTGCACCAAAATATAAATATATATTAAGTACTCGTTAGTGCAGGAAAGAACTTTTTTTAAATTCTGAAATGATATTCAACTTTGCTCTGGATGACTCAGCTGATTTCCAGCATACATAGTGAAATGAGTAGATTTTGCTTACGACAGGTCTGGTCTCAACATAGTTCGCTTCTAACTGGGGAATCTAGGCAAATCGAAGTTATTCTTTTTTTACAAAGTTTTAACTATTTAAATTTCTCTGGCAAAAATATATGTACTCACCAAAAATACTTGCTCTGATACCAAAAGTTTCCAGTCACTCTGGTTAGCATAAGTATTAGAACAATTATCATTGTTGAAGTTGAGTTAAAATATAAATCTATTACTAAAGCCAGTGTTTGAGATTTTTTTGTTCTTTCCAAATACATTGTGGAATCTTGATGATTGCTTAAAACCTGAAAATAATGATGATAATGTTGAAGGAGGTGGATGGGTAGGGTGGGGGTGGAGAGTTGGGGAGGAGAACAAGAGGAGAAATAATTAAGCACTTGAGTTTACATATATCTAGGAATAGCTAAAAATATTGTACAAATATTAACCTTTTAAACTTCTCAGTATACCTGTATGAGATAGTATTTCAATTAGTATTTATTGAATAACAAACTACTTCAAAACATTCAAAAGGAAAAATCAGCTCCCACAGGGGAGAGAATCTTGAGCTAGATATCCAGACCTCAACACTTAATGGAAGACTAAGACCATATTTTTGCTCACAACTCTACTGCTCAGTAGTTCGGCTTGGGTTTAGCTGGAAGCTTCTTCTGATCTTGACTGTGCTTTCTGTTATACATGCGGTTGGGTGCTGTCTGATTGGAGGCTGACTCTGCGGCTGATCATCTCAACTGGTTTGGCTTGTTCAAAGTAAAGATTGGGTCCAGGGATTTAGCAGTTGTAACCCAAACCACCTTGATCCTCCTGGGGTCGCATCTAAGTGATCAGCTGGTCATTTCTCAGCTAAACGAATTCATGGTTGGTTTAGGGCAATTTTGATTAGGAGACCTCAGGTCCAGTCATTACAAGAATATTCTCTGCAGGTTATCATGGGTCCTGAAACACACATCTACTTTGACAGTCTTTTACCTGAAAGGCAAATATATTCAGAATGTATAATTGTTTTGAGCAATGACATGATTTTTATTTTCTTCTTTATGTTTTTATTTAGCAGACTAAAATCTATGCAATAAGGTGTTGCTTTTATCATTGAAAAATAATTAAGAAAATCTGTTAGTAAATGAGGCAGATGAGTAAAAATGTAATGTGACATTTGCACTAAATATCATCATCTCATTATTTTTAATAAAACTGCCTTTGAATTTTACATGAAATATGCCAGCATGGGAGATGGATTTAACCCCCAATATCCCTCCAACACTGTGAAATGCTGGCTTAGAAAACTATGCCTGGCCTGAACTGGTCCCAGTACCTGCCTGCAGGCACCGATACAGCTCTGTAGCCCAGGACCAAAGCCTATGTTTCTTAAAAAGTCAGCTTGACTAGAACTTAGATGAAACTTAGATAGCAGAGTATCTCATTTTTAAAGTACCTCCATTTGTTTTTGAGCACTTGGTGATTATCATATCCTTCCTCTCCTGCTCCTTCCTTTATTTATAAATACTGCAATTTGTTGATGGGTGACACATTAAACATACATCTGGGAATTTATATCTTGTATTTCAAGAGAAATTCATTGTTTCTGGACAACCTCAAAAGTCTTCCCCGACTCCCTCTTTTCCCCCCAGGACTGAGGTAGATGCCACCCCTCAATTCTAGAGTAGCCTATTCTCTAGCCACACTGTAGTTACCACCCATTTTGGACTGGTGTATTTATGCAGCTATTTTCTTCTCCAGGATGTGTGTTCCAGGGCAAGAACTGAACATTTCTCATACCTGGATGCCTGAGCCGGGACAGTACCCAGGGAACTTTAGGTGCTCATGAAACAGCTGTTGGAGAAGAAAGTGAAGAAGTGGGGTGACTTGCTGGATTTCCTAAGGAGTTGCATCATCCCTAGAGGCCAGGCCTGAAGACGAATGTAAAGAAAAGTGACTTTCCACCTGATGTAATCACAGTTGCCTTCAGTTGGGTATGGGACTGTTTGCAAGGCCTATTCTTATACTTTCTGGGATACAAAGTACAGACTGTAGCCTCCTTGTCTCTTGGTATCATTAAATACTGTTAGCACACAGAGTTTTATTGTACAAAACAGGGCAGGGATTAAGAGACACATCAAACTTTGTAGACATCAAAAAACTCTTACAAAATAATATTTTGATGAATCAAGGATATATTAGCAGGAGGCATGTGGATTAGGAGTCCCCAGGAGCACAAATGGATTGAGAAAAACCAAAGGGCCAAGCAATTGCCTTTATGTGGTTGAAGTTTCTCACACCAGCTCACTGGAGTGTCACGTGCAGACACATCAGAGATCCCTTTCACACCACCAGGCTGGCCAGTGAGGTTTCCTGCGGACCAAGTTCAAGTTTGTACTGAGTTCATGAGATGGGGTAAGGTTTTCTGGAAAAGTTTCCTTAACATGTGACCTCACTTGTGGTCCCAGTGGGGTCTGTTCTGCAAGATCAGAGTATGGAGCGTTCAATGGCAGCCAGGTGGAGGAGATGTTTTTGACTCCTCCAGGGGAGAGACAAGATAAGTGCAAGTGAGTGCAGAATTTGGCCAGAAGGGTGGAGACATTAAATTGGAAGCATGGGAGAATGGTGGTGTTGGGCTCAAAGAGGAAGAGAACCTGGAAAGGCTGATCTTGCAAGAGGAGAGCAACTGTGACAGGCTCTCTGGGTGAGAGAGCTGCCGGGCCCCTGTGTCTCGTGTGTGGTATTCGTCACAGCTCCTTCCTTGGTTAACTGTCTCTGAAGGATTCCCATCCGTCCGTGCATCCCCCGACAGTCTTAAGATCCTACTGGAGAAGGTCACATCTTAGCATTACTGGAGAAGTTCCTTTCTATCTTTCTAGGTAAAAGGTCATCGATTATAATTGTTTGAATTCTTTCACTGATGAGGAGCTCACTCCCTTACAGGATCATTCCACTCCTTTTTTGAACTCTAATTATTAAAACTCTGAGTCCCCTATAACATCGACCTTGTGGGCTGGCTTCTGCATTCTGTAGAAACACAGGTTAGGTCTAAGAGGACAGACCTGTGATTCCTATGTGAACCCTGTATCTTTCTGCTCCTCAAGTTGATTTCTAGACCTTTCACCCTTCTGTTCTATGAATTCACTTTAGCTTATCAAAATCTCAGAGTATAATACCTCAAGCCCACCTCTGCTCTAATAGAATAACTATGTCCCTAAAGCACTTCACCTTATTGTTTTAGAGTACATATGGACCATTGCAACAAACAATTGGTGGTGGTGGGAGGGAGTGGCTAGTTAAGAATTTCAGGTTGGCAGCTAGAAGTTCTTTTCAGCAAAATTTCAACAGCAAAGTTATCTTTGTAAGTTTGGTTTTTTTTTTTTTAACCTAAAAACAATAAATAGGTTTATCAAAAATGAAGGAAAAAACAACTAAACACTTGGCAAATCCTGAATTGCACATGAGCTCAGATAAAAATCAACATGACAACATGATCTCAGGCCAGAGAAGATGCATTGGTGATGCTGCCAGTGCCAGCAGGTAACAGTGCCTCTGGGCAGGGGGTGCCAGCCAGAGCCACACTGTTAGCGAATAAAATATTTGTAGGTCTGATGAGCAAATATGTCCCCTAAGGAGCTGACTTCTTATAACCAATTCACATTATGAGAATTTGCCTTGTAGAAAAAAATTGCATTTGTTCTAAAGCTATGATTTGACCATCAAGTGATACAAACTGCTCATATTCCCTATTCCCAACGTTTCTCTATTTCTTTAAAGCTTGCTCACTTTGTCATCGTGTAAAGGGCAGCCGCTTTCAGATGCACTGGTTGGAGCTTCCTGAAGCTCTCGAATTTTCCATTCCCATCTCTTTCTTTAAGCGTAGTCTCTCGACCTGTGGTTGATGCTTTCTAGACGGTATGATGAGAACTGGAAAAAGCAGGCGGAAATGGAATTTTCAAGTGAGGGTAAGCAGTGCAAAGATTGGAAGCTATTTCTCTGTATGAATGGATCCAATGTACAATTTACCAAGTTGAGTTTGGGGCTCTAACGGCAAACAGAAATAAGAATTGCTTTCACGTGTGGCAGGAAGTGGAGGCTTAGAATCAGGCCAAGCCTGTGAGGTTCCGGCTCCTTCCAACAGCTGCTTGTTGCTTTTCCCAGGGGACCAAAAAGCCCTAAGAAGGCGAAAGGGTGGGCTCTTCGGGTATTTCCACAGCACTTGGAAAATGGAGGTTCTAGTCTCTGCAGCCACTCGGACTGGGGATTTCAGAATCCAGGAATAGAAAGGCAGTTTATGAAAGGAAGAGATGGCACCAGGCTAGGAAATGCAGCCAGCAGCCACCCTCCCCGCCCTGGAGAGCACTCTGCCCACATCCTGCAGCGTGGCCTTTGGGGCAGCTCTCGATGCTGAGCTTTCCCTCTGGGATGATCATTCTGTGGCTAAAAAGACACAATGATAAAGATGAAAATGCTCTAAAATGAGGCTTGCTTTAATCCTTGTGGTCTGCCCAGCACACCCTCCCCCAGTCCCCCACCCCCCGCCCCCAGCCAGCGGCAAGAGCACTCCATTTCTCTGTGTTTGGACATGAAGTAGACCCCCTCCCTGCCCGGGCATTCCTCTCAGGGGACAAAAAACAGTGATGGGAGGATTTATTTCAAAGAAAGGGTGAAAGATGGAGTCCTTAACTGGTGTCACTTAATCTGTGATGGCATAAAGCTGGCTCTTTTCTGTTTACTGGACACTGATCAGAGATAGGATAACAGCCAGGGAGTAGGACACTGGAATCGTGAGAACCAAGCAAGGGAGCTTCTCTCCCAGACTAATATTATTATGCTTCTCTTATATTAGTCGTGGGAGTGATGAAAGCTGCCTGCCAGGCTTCAAAGCAATGTTATACAGATGGCGCTGGGGAGCAGAGAGACCCTGGCTTCTAAACCTGCGGGGACCCTCTCCCTGGACATGGTTGCCTCACATGCTGGGCGTTGGGGGGACTCTTCCACAGAGGTGCTGGGGATGCAGAAACATGGGATGTATCTTTGCCGCTGATAGTGGTTTCACTGGAGTTGGTGTAGTCTCTCTCAGCCTCAACGCCCTCTTGTAGAAAATCAAGGTGAGGGCCCTCCTGGGTGGCACAACTGGTTAAAGCAAATCAATGCAAGCAAGCCAAGCGCAGTCGCAGTCACTGTCGCTTCAGTGCGAGTTTGATCCCCGGCCCTGGAGGTGACCCACATGGCGCGGCAGACCTCTCCTGACTCCCCCGCTGCTCCCCTCAGCAGTGTACTTCGTTGATCTGCCTGTTCTGTACCCCACTCTGTCTTTGGTGAATCCTCTCACTGCCCCTGCACCTCTGGCCTGTACCCCAGTTCTGTATGACAAATAAATAAATCTTTAAAAAAAAAAAAAAGAAAATCAAGGTGGTGGCCTAGAACCTAGGTCATCTCTGGGGACAACTCCAGGTCCATTCCTTCATTCATTCATGAGCTCATTTATTCACTGAATAAATGAATTGGACTTGGGCCTCTTCAATGAGAGAGAGTTTACTAATTAGGTGATTATTTAACTTTCTAGTATCTGTTCAATGGCTTCCAGTTCTTGAACAAAAATCCTAGTCAGACAGCTCTGAAGGCTGAATTTGGAGACTAGTCACCCTTTCTTTGGATTAAGCATTTGTTAAATGAAACTCACTTATGTGGAGGAGGGCACCACTCAAAGCCATTGCCCTTGACCTCACTGTAATTCCAAAGGTTACCAAGTTCTGAACAAGTGGGCAGATCTAACAGGATGGAGAGGAGACTGGGGGGTGGGGGGGTGGGGCAGGGAGGTGCAGGCCCAGGCGCTGGCGGGGGGCTGAGAGTCATGAGGCTCTCCTTGGTCTGTGGGCCCTGGGGCTTTGCTGACGCCCCAAAGCAGCAACGCCCCGCCCCAGTGGGGCTGTGTCTGGCCCTTGTACAGACTTAAGTAACAGCTGAGATGCTTTTTCTCCACTTATTTCTGAATATGAGAGAATAATGTCATCTGCAAAGACCCATGGGCCTCATTTCTAGACAGGAAAAATCCCCCTTATTATCTTCTTAAATTATTTCCTGTAGGTTCCCCTCAAGTAAAACCACTAAGCTCCCGCTGATCCGGTTCCCAGTGACTCATGGGAGTACTGCCCTGAGGAAAGGAAACTCAAGCCCCCAGAACTTGGCACAAAGTGATGTGTGTTTCATCATTGGTTGCACAGAAAATGGAGGCGCTTTCCTCAAAATCATGAGAGGAAGTGGGTGTGGGGGGCTTGCCAGGCGCCCCTCCCTGCTCCCGGGAGGGTCGCTTCCCTGCCCTTTCCGGGTGTCCCATGGGCGAAGATCCCTCTTTCACAACTGAGCGGAGTCCTCCCGCTTCCTGACACGCAGGGTCAGGGTCCCTGTGCATTGCTGTGTACATTTCAGCCTTTCAGTGTCTGGTGGCTGCCGACATCCACGCTGCTATAAGCTGGTAGTGGCTAACATGATTTCCTACGCACGTACCGACAGCTTCAGCAGCTCCATTTTGCAGATGAGAAGACTAAGACTCAGAGAGGGGCGGTGAGTGGGTGGATTCACGGGGCTAGAGAAGGCCATAACAGCCACTGAGATGCAGGCTTGCTGATCGCTGTGTAGATTTCCGGAAGGAATCCTTGACTATGTTGGCCTGTGAGCGCTCCTCGGGCAGCCCAGAGACTCCCAGGGCAGCCCCCAGAGCCTCCCATGTACACAGAGTTCCTGCAGCAAGGGTGGCTTCTCTTAGCCATAGCCTGTAATTGCACGGACACAGGATGCCCCCCTGTAGGGAATATCTTCTCTCTGAAATCCACAAGTCCAATCTCCTTGAGTCTCTGGAAAGCTTGCAAGTCTCCAGAGAGATACTATGAGGAAGGGAGAAGGTCAAAGCATTGGCTCATGGGAGAGGGGAGGCCAGGGCCAGTCGGGGAGAGGTGAAGGGCAAGATTCTGGAGGGTATTCTTTTATTATTTAAGATTTATTTATTCATGCATACACAACTGGGGTACAGGCCAGAGGTATAGGGAAGGTGAGAGGACTCAGCAGAGACAGAGCAGGGGCAGAACAGGCAGACTGACTAAAATACACTGCTGAGGGGAGCTGTGGGCGGGTCAGGAGAGGTCTGCTGTGCCCTGTGGGCCAGCTCCCTGGGCAGGGACTGAACTCGTGAAGTGGCTGAGTCTTGCTTCATAATGCTGTGCTTTATCCGCTTTTGCCACCAGGGAGGGTCTGGAAGGGCCTTTAAACAGCCTCAGAGTTTGACAAAAACTGAACTTGCCACCTGCCCGCCCACCTCAAAGTGTCCTCTGTCCTGCTGGGGCTTTGACGGGGCCCCAGACCCCTAAAGCACTCATCGGTGGAGTCAGGGCCCCCGGATGAAAGACCCAGGGGCAGTGTGAGAGGCACCCCGAGGCACCCCTTGCCAGCATGCTGCAGGTGAGCGTTCTGCCTTTCTTGGAAGGTGGGCGCCTTGCGGCTCCGCGCCACTCCCCCCCCCCCACACACACCTCAGCACACCCTGTTGCCCGAAGCATTGCGGTTTTGGGACTGCTCTTCCTTCCTCCTGGGGAGGACGACCTGTTCTCTGCCAGCGCTTCCTCTGCAGCACTGGAGGTGGCGGAATGTGACTTGCCCTTAACTCTCCACTCTGTGCCCAGTGGTGAGTGGCCTGTGCCTCTTAGCCCTAGAGCAACATGAGCCTTCGACTCTGCTCCTGTCTCTACAGGCACAGAGCAAGCTTGACCTTCGCTTTCCAGAGCAGGCACAGCTGGGTGCTGACTCCAGCTCACTGGTCCCACAATCTCTCTTCCGTTTTCAGGAACAACTCCACAGCACAGAACAAAACCAGAGAAGTCCACAGGGCGGGGGCGCTTCTCGGCTTGTCTGGTGTTTTTTATTTTGATTTTCTTAGGCTTAAAGAAGTCCAAGAGTTTGTTTTTACAAGCTCCTCCACCGTCATCTGCAGGCTAGGGCTCTTTGAAATACGTTTCTGTGATAAAAATCTAAAAAGCTAAACTATAATCAAAGTTGGATATCTGCAAATAATCTGTAATGTAAAACCAGACCCCACCACATTGTTTATAATCTTCTTCCCCAAATCAGAGCAGAGGGTGGCTTTTTGCCAGACTGTAGGAGAAATTCCCATTTGTTGAGATCCCCCCCCTCTATTGGCGCAAACTGAGTATCGTAGATGGCAGTGTTTATAACCACCCTTGTTTGCTTTGCATTTTCCTTTCAAAAATGTATTCTCAGACTTCAAAGTGATAGAAATGATTTCTAACCTAGTGACTTATACTTTCTTTATCTTTGTTTTAGCCATAATGTACTCCCTGGGTTGTTTTTCTAAGTTTGTTTATTCTGTTTTCTTTCCAGGCAAAGCAAGACTGACTCTCAATCCGGGTGCCTTTGGAACAGTGAAAAATATGTCGCCCTTGGGCAAATGGCGCTTGTCTGTGCTAATTGGAGCCAAGCAGTGGAGGACTCCAGGGGCCAGGAGGTGTGAAGAGGTGATTACCTGGTTCTTTGGAAAGTGATTCTGGTCCTGAGACTTTCTTTCAGATGAAATAAAAAGGCCACCCAGCGCAAAGGCTGTCTCAGCTGTCCGGGCTCACCTCTCCCCTCTGTGACTTCCTGCTAGGCAGGGGGTAGCTTGGCCATTGTGAGCCCAGCCTTGCAGGGCTTCAATTCTCCCAACCCTCCTGGAACCAGGGATTTGGTAAAAAGCTCCAGGTTCCAAAGGGCCTTCTTTACCTGTAAAGAGTGAAGTGGGCTGTGGTATTGGCAAAAATTGTGCTAGAGGAAAGCAGGACGTGTAGGCAGGGCAAGTATCCACAGAGTATACTCAGAGTACTCCCTAGGACGCTGGAGCTCCAGTGGAGAGAGTGCTCCAGGGGAGAGAGTGCTTCAGGGGAGAGAGTGCTCCAGGGGAGTCAGTGCTCCAGGGGAGT
>NW_004567136.1:2601848-2649292 GCF_000260355.1 Condylura cristata | reverse complement strand
AGTGCTCCAGGGGAGAGAGTGCTCCAGGGGAGTGCTATTCTGCCTAAGGTGGGTACAGAGGCTGAAGTGTGCAGAGTGGTACTCCACAGGGCAGAGTGTAGGTGGGTTCCAGCTGCAGACTGTGGGTGCAGGGGGTTCATCTAAGGAAATCTGTCACTCTGTAGCCTCACCCTCCACTGAGGCTATCTTGACTTACTTCTCCCAATGCATAAAACAAGGTTTTGTATCTAGTCCAATATTTCTGTCATGTCAGGTATTGTACCTGACACTTGTGACCTTTGCCTTACTGTGCATCATATATGCCTTACTTTTTAATAGATTTCAACTTATGTAAAATATCAGGAAGCAACTATGTCTATTTGCCATTTAAAAAGTTTGTCTATTTTTGCACCACTCTCCCAGTCATTTGATTGGCAAATTCAATTGCCACTCCAGAATTGAGCTAAATGCCATGAAAAATTCAAGAAAATTATAACCCAGTCTGGGCCAAAACAAAGGTTCCTATTTACTTATGAAAGTCTGAGCTGCAATGATCTAGATCTAGATTTTACTTTAAAAAATACTTTTTATTTTATTTAAAAAATACTTCCCGGCCCTCCCTGGTGGCGCAGCAGGTTAAAGCGCAGCACTGAGAATCTGAAGCCACTTCCGCATGAGTTCGATTCCCGCCTGCTGCCTGCCCCGGAGGAGACCACATGGCGGGCCAGACCTCTCCTGGCCCGCCCGCTGCTTCCCTCAGCAGTGTACTTCGTCGATCTGCCTGTTCTGCTCCCCACTCTGTCTTTGGTGAATCCTCTCACCGCCCCTGAGCCTCTGGCCTGTACCCCAGTTCTGTATGAATAAATAAATAAATCTTTAAAAAAAAAAAATACTTCCCTAGGAAATTAAAAAAAAAAAAAACTTTCCTAGGTAGGGGGCCACATGGTAAATAATTTGAATATTACCAAGTATTTCTATAGTACATCAAGGAGTTTTTCATGGCTGTCTTCTCCTCAAGGAATGTGAAGACTGGGCTATAACTTAGGGTTCTTCCCTCGGGGGTCAGCCTCACCCCGTCACCCAGATCTGATCTTTCAGGGTGAGGGTCAGTGCCCTTCAACCTTGGCAGAGGGGAGGAGGAGGAGGGACCCGAGTGGATCCTTCTTTCTGGGCAGGGGGGCCCGGCTCTGCAGCTGCCCGTCTGAGAGCCCTCAGCTCTGCCCTCTACCCGCCCGCTTGCAAGGGACCCCTGGCTCTGAGCTTTTCCATGAAGAACCTCTCACTTGATTGGCCGCCTGGTGTCTCTGGCTTTTTTAACTTCACTAGTAAGAAGAGGAGGTTGGGCAAAGGGGATCTTTGAGTTTCCTTTGAGCTCTAATGTCTGTGTTCTAAGCAGTCAATGAATCAAAAAGTGAGCCAGTCAGACCCGGGCGTGTGCAGAGCATCTGTGCTTCCTTGGCCCTGGTTTCTATTAGCTCCACATGAGACTTCCCAGGCAAGTATGAAGTATGCATCTATGCAGTGCATATACGTGCACACACACACACACGCAGGCACAAATGTGCAGCAAGTTTTATGCCCACTTGCATTTTGTCCTAGCCAGCGGCAGCAATCTCATTCTGGGCCTGTACAGACCCACAGATTCCTACATGGGGTATGAAGATGCCTGCACAGTATTCTGATTTCTCTACAAGCCAGCGAGGTAACCTTTTGCTGTCCCCCAAAGGCCATAGGATGACCACTCCTGATGCAGAGTGCCTCCAAACTGAGGCTCAGCCATGCAGAGGCCTCTCTGTGAAGGCCACTCAGCTGGACAGTGCTCAGTCAGACGGTGCGGGGGCCCGCGGCCTCCCACTGCCCGCTGTGGATGGTCCATGTGAAGCACAGCTGGCTGGAAGTGACTTTTGTGTTGACCGTCCCAGACCCTGTGAGAAACGTGAGGTGTGTTTCGGTGTCACAGGCACCAGGGCCCGGCACAGGTTAGCTAAAAGTCAGGCCTGAGGGAGAGGGCAGGTGGGGCTGGCGGGAACACAGGCCGGAGCATTAATTAGAAACACTGGTCTTCTTGACAGAGCCAGCTTGTATAAGCTGTGGGGCCTGTGTTCACTTCATAAAGACATTTTATATGGTATTCCTGGCAAGAGCGGGACACTTTGAAAGAAAAATAAAAGGAGCAGCATTGTTAGCTTCGAGACAGGGGAAGGCCCGCTTCTCTGGCGGTGAGGTGACCACGCCACTGTCCTCTAAAGATCTGAGGCCGAGGCCGTCGTGGGGATCCTTTGTGGGTGGGATTTCTCAGGGGTGTTTCTGAGCCTGTAAAATGCAGACTACCATGTTTGCCCTTCCTCACCTCTTGGGGCTGTTGAAATATGTTTAAATAAAGTAGAAGGCTCTGAAAACTGTATAGGACTCTGGTGCACAGGCATCTTGCTATAATAATTTTGGGGCCAGGAAATTCAGAATGATGATGTTGGGAGATGTTAGAGTAGTGATTTCTAGTTTGGAAAGCTGTTGCTCCCTTGGGGCATGGACAAAATCTAGAGAATTTTGGGTTCACTGGGGAGGGGGCTTGAGGGAGGAGAGGGGGATGCATTACAAGTGTCTAGTGGTGGGCGCTCAACACCCTATACTGCACAGGACAGCCCCACAAAAAGAATGGTCCAGGCTAAGATGTCCCAGAACTGGGGCTGAGCTCTGCAAACAAGAAAACTGGGTCAGAAGTGAGGTTTTTGGTCTCCTATGGCCAGTTGGCTCATTTGAACTTTGCCAAGTCAGAGAGACAGGGGATCTCAAAGCTGCCTCAAATTCATCATCTGCCACCTTCATCAACAGGTTTTAGTGTTGTCTTCCTATGATTCAAATATACCGGAAGGCAATTTTGTGCAGCAGTTTCCCTCCCAAAACTGTTTTTTCTTTTTTTAAAGCATCCCTGATAGAAAAGCAGCCACGTGTCCAATACAAAGGTAGAAATGCAGAATGCTCTGGTGGGAAACATAAATCTCTTGGTTTATGGGAAGAAATGCTAAGATACCTATCTTTATTTTTGGTGAAGTAAATATTTGAAAAATATACAGCTTGTGTATATTCCTCTGTCCCAGCTGGAAACGGCAGTTGCAAAATAATCCATGAGCAGCAAGGGAGGAATGAGGAGAGAATCGAAAATAAAGCCACGTTGCTGGGCTGCGACATTCGGGGCCGGGAGACACTGCTTCAGGCCGGGAACGTGGACACATGGCCCGGGTCTGCGAAAGTGCAGGCAGGCTGTCCTTCCATGAAGCCTGGGGAAGCGGGGGTGAGGAGGAGTGGCTGCCAGCGCTGTCTCCTCACCTGCCACATCCCTGCGATTGTCACAGTGAGAGGGCCATCAGGGACAGCTGTGCTGATGTTCCCCAGCTGAAGGGACCCGAGCCATGTTAGGGGTAGAACTCGGAGAAGGGCGTTTTTCTTCCCTCCTCGCCCCATAGGACTTTCTTTGATTCCCAAGGTGGAGGGAGGGGACTTTCTGTTCAGTGATGTGGCTCCCAGACAACCCATTTACCCAGCAGTACTTATCTGACACATGTGTGGTGTGTTTCTGAAAACTGGGCTCCAGAGAGAGAGTGGGAGAGAGGGAGGGCGGAGAGGTAATGTATATGTGGGCACATCCGTGTGTTATAGACAGCTCTGTCAACACCCCTTTTCTCTCCTCACTCTTTCTCTGCTCCCCCTTTCCCCGCTTAAGGGCTGTTCCTCAGGGTTCTGAGACTCTCCAGTCTCCCCACCTGCACACACATCACTGGCTCTGGTCAGATGCTCCTTTTATTGTCTACGTGTTGTTGTTCCAAAGGAGAAGCTCTTTCTCATCCCTAGGATGCCTGGTGCCCCAAACAGAAGCAGCTGTCTTCCTTGTGTTTTTGTGGGGATTGTCTGGAAGTCAGAAAAGGGGGGTGGGGGCAGACTTAGAGGGTGGTGGTGGGTTAGGAACACAGTGTACACACTTTCTCTCCTCTGGGAACCAACCTGCGACCAAGGCCAATGCTAGAACTATCATTCCTGGGTCTACTGGTGATGTAGCCTGGAACTCCCCTGCCTCACCCACCCCAATGTCCTTAGCGTGTTTGTCAGGTCAGAGCTGAGTAGCCCGAGTGACCGTGTGCTCAGAGCAGATTCTCCCCATGCCTGGACTCATGCGAGGCGGCACCCTGCGTGCCCCAAATCTCGCAGTGCTGCCCAACTGGACGGATCTTGCCAAGCCAGTGGCCAACTTGGCAGCCACTGTGAAGTCTGCGAAACTGTTTCTCAGACATCTGGTTCCAGTTCCAGCCTTTCCCCACTGAGGACTGTGGCTGGTACATGGCGGGTTCAAGGGCTCTCTGCTTGGCCCTCCCAAGGTCAGGTTCTGAGTCATACTCCAAACAGAAGCACACGGCATGCAATCCCTTTGCCCACTCTGCTCCAGGCTCCAAGGTCTGTATACACTGCTAGTCACACAGCCCCTTGGTCAACACAGGCACTCAGAATAACTTACCAAGTAAACAAGCAACGTTGGTGCTGAGGTCCCCGTGACTCAGTCTGGACAGAGTACTTGTATGTGATGAACGCATCCCTTCTTATGAGAGTGGAAGGAAAAGCAGAAATGTGACAGAGTAGTTGTCGTGACTCATAATTGGACATCTGAGTAAACCAAGACATGAAATGATTCTGTGTCTCCTCAATGTCAATTGGTGAGAAGTGGCGTCAGAATAAGAAGTTGGATCTTAGTCCTGGCTCTTCAATGTGTTGCTATTTCTGCTGTCATGGATTATGTAGTTTTTTGACTTTTATATTAAGGTGAAAAGAAAAAAAAATCTTTGCATCAGGGATTCAGGGACCCATTAAAAGGGTATGTTTGGCTTGATATGCTTATGTGGAAATGAATTTTTGTTTTGTGAGAGGATCTATATCTTTCAGGAGACCCTCAAAGGTGTGCTGTTGTGATGAGACAGAGGTCAAGTCTAGGGTGACCTTTTCTAGATTGTAAACAGGGGAAGGGCCTCCTGATTGTCGAGAGTGAAGACAGATGTGGGGGAAATTAGACTCTCCAGTCTCGTTCACACAGAGTTGTTTTACCTGGCAGCTGATAGAAAATTTAGAGCAAGTGTTTTCTGAGAAGATGGGACACACACTTAAAGCCTCAAAAGGGCAGGGTTGTGGCAGGTCAGAACCTTGATTAAGACACATCTTTGAAGATTACCTAACCCGGGGGTTTACTGGTCTAGCTACACATTGGAATCACCTGGAAACTTTGACAGCCTACCGTGCCTGGGGCCACACTCAGGGATTTCTGTTGTAATTGTTCTCTGTAGGACTCTGGCCTCTGATGAAAGCCCCTTGGGTGATTTTTCTTTGTACAGTCTACAGTGAACACTTGAACAACACAGGGGTTAGGAGCTCTGAACTCCATGTGTCAAAAATCTGCATACAACTTTTGACTTCTCTCTAATGGAGCCACAGTTGTCTCTTGATATCCATAGGGATTAGTTTCAGTACACTGCTTCCTCCCCACTTTACCCCCTAGTAATACCAAATTCCTTGGATTCTTAATTTCTTTATAATCTTCTGTCCCTTGAAGGCATTGTAGCCTGTCAAAGTTCCCCAGGTGATTCCATATGTACCTAGGCTAAGACCTGAAAGTTAGATGATCTTCAAGGATGTGTCTTAGTCAAGGTAGGGTACAATATCTGCAGATTCATCCAGAGAGCCAACCAACCAACCAACCAACCAGCATCTTCTCTTAGTGGAATGCAGGACTCTGGAACCAAAGAAAGAAAACAATCCACCTATAAATGGACCCTTGTAGTTGAAACCCTTTTGCTCAAGGGCCAGCTATAGCTCTCAGCCCTGCAGATCTCTTGGAGAGCTTCCAGAACTTCTCTTACCTGAGTCCTACGCTCAGCCTTCTCACTTACTGGTCAGGGAAGTGTTGACACTGACAACGATGAAAACTCTCCTGGATGGCTCTCATGGGCAACCACCTTTGAGAATCACAACTGGAGTCCAACCCATCTCTTCTTGCTGAAAGAAAACCAAGCAGAAAGAAGTGGCTCAAGGGCTTTAGAGCCATGACAGAGTCAGAATTAGAACCCGGGACTCCACCTCCAGGACTCCTCCACCGTTTCCCCATCACAGTGAATGAAGCCCCTGTAGGCAGGGCAGGGTGTCACTGGAGGAAGGGGTGGTGTGGGGATGGGGGAAGAGCCAAAGGAACAAGCCTTGCTTCTCTCTTTGGTTAGAGAAGAAATACACATTTTTTTTTTTTTTAAAAGCTCTAATACCCCTGGAACTACTTGGCCAACCTGAAACATGAGTGGTGTAGAGCTAGTAACAATGGTGTTTTTTGGATTTAAGCACTTCTGGGAAGGGAAATTTGTAAGTGACTAATTTTTCTGAATGTGAAATAAATGATAAGAGGCTCCGGTATTACAAAGTGAGGGTTATTGCTCTGAAAACTTGTCGAGTTCTTTTTGCCTGCTGTTTGCTTCTGGGAATTCCATTTTGCTTGTGGAATCATTAATGGGGCTAGGTCTCTGGATGCAAAGCTGTGAGGCCCAAATGATCATGTGAATTGTGCTACATGTCTTCCTTCTTCCTGCCAGTCCTCTCTCGGTGCCTGTGCACCCTCTCCCAGCTGCGTCTTGTAACAGAGGAATTCAGAGGCTCTGTAGCTGCCCCTTCAGAGTGAGGACTGTGTGTCAGAGGGCAAGCTGGAAGAAGGCTCTCTAGGAAGGCACAGTTGCCCAGCTCAGTCATTTGACCGCTCAGCATGGCTGCAAGTGCTGAGTCAGGCTGGAGATTTAAAGGCAGCTGGGGAAAGAGGGGGCCCCCTTTTACTCCTTCACTCCTCCATGCGATTTTTCCATATCCATCACAACTCAGTCGGCAACTATCTCTGGAAACGACGATGAAGATGTGTATTAACATTTTTGCATTGAGCTCTGACATTTACAAAGCTCCTTTTAGGTTTTCATTTTTAGTTTGTCCTGAGGCCATGATGACAACCCTTTCCGTGGGTGGGCACAGGCCACCAGTGGACGATGCCAGGGGACAAGTGGAGCTGGAAGCCCCGAGTTAACCCTCCAACTCCAGGTCCAACTTTTAATTGAGTAAAACTTTCATTTGGAATTCAGTTTCCATCTTAGTCTGTTCAAGTTCAGATGGGTGGGCCTTTTCAGTCCACAGGGAATATTAGGAAAGCTGGCATATAAACCAAGTATCGTATGCCAATACTTGACAATGCAATACTTGCATTTTTTTTCTTGCTTCTAAAATAGAGTGACAGAGATGAATCTCATTTCAAGCTTCTGGTGTTTGATCTTTGATCCCTCAAGAAGATGCTTTTTTTCTTTCTTTTTTTGCAGTTTAAAACTTGAACATTGTAATCATTATCTTGTAGCTTCTAGGCCAAAGTACAAACACATTTCAGATACATAAATAAATAAAATTCTGTATTAAGATGTGACCAGGGAAATGCCCCAGGGCTTATATCAGTTGTAAGGAATTTTAACTGCTTCCAAATACATAGTCCTGGTTTTCTTTTCCTGTTTTAGAGACGTGTGTGAAAAAATTATGTAATATTTGGATGACACCTAGAAAGCTTCATATGAAGAGGCATTTTCTAAAGGATGTTACTTTTTGGTCTTCCCATAGGGGCGCCAGAGAGTGACAATAAAAATCGCGTGAGTTTCCTAGTATCTCTCTGCCCACAAAAAGGTTCTTTAGATTTTAGGAAAAACAATTAAAAAAAAAAAACTCATCTAGAAGAATTGTGTGTCCTCTCTGAAATAAACACTACCCTTTATTAAATATAAAAGTAAAAATGCCAATAGTTAAGTCAGTGCTGGTAGAAGCTACCAGCTCCTTTTCATGTATTGGTGAATTCCTCCTCAGGATGATTTCTGATAGTGCCTTAGCTAAGTGCAAAGACCTTTCTCCTCATGTCTTTGTCTGACCCTGATTCACTAGCTTCTGAATTTTAATTGTCTGCAGTTACTAACAGTCAAATCTTTTACATATCCAGAAACTTTCTGCCCGGTGACACAGACTTTCTGACTCTTAGTGCTGATGTTTTTCTATTTGGCACAAAGCACTGCAAATACTGGAAATTCTGTGTGTATAAATGTACACTTTTGTGCCTTTGATCAGATGCTGTGAAGCCTCCCTGTAAACTAGCCGGAGGAATGGGTTATGTTATCTGCAGCTCATCGTCCTCTCCCAATGTAAGCATGAAGAACCAGTCTTCCTATTGACTGCTGCTAGGCAGGACACACATCAGCGTTATCCAGAAGTTATCTCCCTACCACCATTCCTCACATTGTCCTGTGTTCACAGTTCTCCTTTGCTTGCAATGGCTGGGATTGAATCTGTCTCTGTTCAATGGAGAGCTACACATCACTGGAGATTTTCTGGTTCCTCACTTTTCACTTGTGAGTTCTTTTTTAGTTATTTAACTTTTGCTTGGGCATGTATTCATTCTTTAATGCTCTATATAATAATGAAATTCTAAATGACATAAGCATTTACGTTATTTCTGTTTTGAGTTTCAGATCTTTGTCTGATTGTTTTTGAAAATAAGAGTGTAGTGGATTCTGTGGTATGTCGCCTGGATCTGACCCTCTAGGACTGAGGTAATCCTTCTCCCAGTTGTTAGGAGTGTGAGTTGCGATTGGCTCACAGCCAAGTTCTCTCAAGGAATCACCCTCAGCCTAAAAGGAACTGTGTTCCCCAAGACTTCTACCCTGCATTGGGACAGCCCAGTGGCAAAGGGAGTGAGAGAAGTGGGATCACAAGGCCTGGCCATCATACCCAGTCAGTAACAGCCTTGAGGGGCTCCCCACAGATCCTGTTGCTACTACACTGGAGCCCAAGTTCTCCCTCTGCCCACTTCTTCTATCTTTCTGTCTTGTTCCCTGGACATTGGCAAACAGCAGAGTCTATTTCTAGGAAACCCATCTTTCATCCATTCTAAATATACATGAACCTATTTATGCGCTTCTGCTTTGATTTAACTTTTAATAAAAAATCCATTTAAGTTACTTGGCAGTTTTCCAGTTTGAGGTAAATGTCCACAATTCTAAAACCTATGCCTTTGGATAAATCAAAAACTTCACAAATGGACTCTGCGGAAAGAGAATGAGATGCAGAAAAAAACAATGTCCTTGGGCTGCATTCGTGACTGATCAGAGAGAAAGAGCACAGCCCCACTGTTCAAACAGTCATCTTTCCTCTCTGCTCTGGCTTAGTAACTCAGATCCCAGCAACCGAACCGTCCAAAGGCGTGCAGACAATGCTGTATCCCATTCTCTGCTCTACTGACTTACAATAAAAACCCTTCCTATCTCTATAAATAGAATTTTAGCATTTTTCCCTATTTAGGTGACATCAGCTAAGGTTTTGTTGAGAGAGCAGATCATTTTATAGACATAGTTATTAGAAAAAAGAGATAGGTGTTTTAGATGTTGGGACAGAGAAGAGAGGCTAGGAGGATCGTCCTGAGTCTGCTCACATTCCACAGTTTATGTGCTGCAACCAAGACATGTTTTGCGAAGAAAGTTATACTTGACTAAACTGTTCTCCTGACGTAAACCTATAATTTAAAAATTATATATATTTAGAGTGCAAGTCAAAACAGGAAACACATGCCCAAAGCAGATAAAGATGCTTATGCATTAAAATACCTACCCCTACCATCGTAGACCTGTATCCCTGTGTTTAACAAAAAAAAAAAAAAATTCTGGAAAAAACACAGGGGAAAAGAGAGAACAGAAAAGTCAGTCTGTATTTGTCTTCAGGATATTGGCTGTCAGCGGGGTCCTTGCAGATGGTGCTTCTTTGCCCTCCTTCTTGGAGAAGCTGTGATGCCCGTTACCCCCCATTCTCATGGGGCTGCTGCAGGGGAGAGGCTGAATTTGTGCAAAGCATGAAAGAAAGGAATATATGTTTTTGTAAAGAAAAAGGGTAGAGGGAAGGTAAAGCAAACCTCAAGCTCAAGGAGACCCAGGGCAGAAGGAAAGATTCATTCCAGGTGGGGCCAAGGTCAATAAAATTGACCTTGTTTTTAGAAGCCCTTCAGTTAATAATCCTAACCTGGCTTTTCCCAAATTGCTTTAATATGTCAATGAGACCCTCTGAGAGAGGGGGCCATGCATTGATTATTTAGCCCTCATATTCTATCTTAATGAAACTTGTTTAGGTGCAAGGAAGGATAAAAAACAGCTTTTCTCAATACCGGATGGTTTCACTCATAGCAGGAGCATGAAGGACCAGGGGAAAATAAAAATAATACTGAACAACCATATACCAGAGACATTTTACTAGGATGGAGTGGGGAATGGGATCAGAAATGGAATGGGGGGAAATGCATAGGACTGTGGTGATGGCACATGGGTGATTTGGTGATGGGAAGCCCACGGGGTTTCTAACTGAGATGGAAAAAGGCGCAAAATGATGTACAAAAATAAACTGTAATAATAATAATAAAGATTTTACAAAATCCTGAAGGAAAAAAAAAAAAGTTTTTCTCGTAGGGGAATCATCCCCTACTTGAGGAGCCCCGGACACAGTAAGTCAAGCAAGAAGTTTAGGCATCAGTGCCAATGAGGTAATACAAGAAACGTTCCCAGGCAATGGGCAGCTGTGCCAGGAGAGGCTGCTGCCTGCAGTTCTCAAGGCACAGCCACTATGGCCCACTGTTCAGCTCTGGAGGAAGAGAGCTGTAACAGAATTGCCACCTAGCACTTACCAGGGGCAGTGCCGGAAACGGCACATTAAGCTTCTCTAAACGCGGTCTGAGGTGGGTCAGCCATATTTCCCTGTCTGGAGTTTCTCTAAGCTTTCAACTGTTAGGAGTGTGAGTATGTGTACTGAGCTGAAGGCACGTCCGCTCCACGCTGCCTAATGCAGGCGTGGCTGTCTCTGTTGGGTGTTGCACTTCAGTGAGGCAGAGGATGTCACTGTCAAAAGTTGCTTTAGGATACTGATTTATTAACTCCTTTTTATTCTTGGCTTTTTCAAAGTACTATTCCCAGTGATTTTTGAATCGCTGGTACAAACAAATGCTTTCAAATGAATGAAAGCAATTTTGGGAAAAATATAGTTTTGAATGAATGAATAAATATTCTCCTACTTAGAGAAAGTGAAATTTCAGAGACTTCTTGACTAGATGCATAACTCCCTGTGCTTCTCAGATTGGCTATGAATAAGTCTATGGTAATTAGACTCCAAGATGACCTTGGTATTATGTATTATATATTATGTCTCCTATAATGTCCTGGTGTCTAGCTCCTTATGTAGTCCCTTCTCCTGGAGTATGACTGGATCCAGAAATCTATGTGTAATGAATAGATTATAGCAAAAGAGTTTCCTGAGACGAAACTCTTGTCTTGCCAACCTAATCTCACTCTTTCATTGCTCTGATAGAAGCCAGATGACATGTCTTATGGAGAGGTCATAGAGCCCCACCAGCCAGTAGCCTGCAAAGAACCAGGGCCCTCAATCCAATTGTCTCAATCAATTGTCAATTGAATGAATCTGAAACCACGAGCGAGTTATGTGATGATATGTTGATAAGAGTTGATATGGCTCAGTTGAGCCATCACATAAAATAACATCCCAGCCAGCACCTTTACTGCCTTTCAGGGACTTTGAAGAAAAGTTACCCAAATGAACCATGTCATTCTTGACCCTCAGAAACTATAAGATGATAAATATTTCCTGTTTGAAGTCTCTAAGTTTGGCGGCAATTTGTTATGCAGCAACAGGTTACTGCTACAAGCCCATTATACATATAAAAGTCACTCAGTCATTTTATAGTTGTTGAAACCAAGTTATCAGAAGACTAACTGTGTTTTCCATGGCCACCCAAGGAGGCAGTGGAAAAAATAATAGATTTTAGATACGAGTTGACTCTTGGATTTATATTCTCCTATGCGAAATGACAATGACATCTTAGGTGAAGCAACTAACGTTAGTATAACTAACGTTAGTATATCCACGAGGCTGGTGACCTCGTGTCCCCTAACTTAACCACCCTGACTCCTTTTTTCTGTTTCTTTAGTGGGTTAATGCTTCAGTGCTGGGTCTTATCCTAGGGCTTAGTAGTCCTTTAATAAGCTAACTTTATCTTTTCCGAAAGAGAGACTATGTGTCCAGTAGGCATTCTAACGAAATGAGATGTGAAAACATGAGAGAAAAGTAACTTTCAAAGGAGTATAATTACCAAGCAATCTTCTCTTTACCTCCCATGCTGAGACTGTCAAAAAATTTTCATTCTTGAGAAGTTTGTTCCCCAATTGGCCATGCTTTGAGAAGCACCTCTTAATCACATTTGCTTTGTATTTATATTTAATCAAATGGAAAGAAAAAACTATTATAACACAAAAGGAATATTTTCCCTTCGAGTGAAATGTTTAGTCGGGATCCTTAGTGTGGTTCCCAGAGAGAAATAATACAGTTCTGAGTAATTGAGTACAGGACTTGGATATGAAAATGCTTCACATCAACCAGGCCAACTAGAAAAGTCACTGAAGAAACCTAATATGCACTTAAAAAAAGGAGGAATCTCATTTAATAAAGTTCTACACGCCTACTCCATATGTATTATGTGTTCCTTTCTGAAGTTTCCTGCAATGTGTCATAAAAAAGGACACAGATTCTTGGTGCAGTGGGGTCTTTGTCTTTGGTGTGCATTGTTGGCACGTTGACAGTAGACAAATTCTGAAACCCAGATGATTATAATTCCCCCACCCCCAAGCCTTTCTCACACTCAATATATTCACAGGGTCTCTCTCCGGTGTGGACTCTCTGAGGCCTAATAAACTTTGAGCTTTGTCTGAAAGTTTTCCTGATATTAGAATCAACCGGGGTCTGCTGCCTGTCGCTACAATGCCAATGAGCAGTGACAAGAATTCAGTAGATGGCAAGTGCCTTTATTCAGACGGCCAGAGATCTGAGAGAATGGTGGGCAGAGCACCCTGGACAAACCATTCTGACAGCTCATCTCCAGCTGGCTTTTTAATAACGGGTGAGACAGACTGTCATGAGCACATCTGATGATGTTGCTATCTGACCCTCATTTGGGCTTTACTGGGGCAGAGATCTCAGTTCAAGGCAGTTTAGGGGCCCTCCGTGGTGGCACAAGGGGTTAAGTCTCAGCACAATGAAGCTAGCCACAGCTGCTGCAGTAGGAGTTCTATCCCTGGCCAGGGAGCTGACAGTGTATTTCAATAGATCTGTCTGTTCTGTTACCTACTCTGTCTCTAGTGAATTCTCTCACCACCCCTGCACCTCCGGCCTGCACCCCAGTTCTTGTATGCATAAGTAAATAAATCTTTTAAAAAATTAAAGAAGAGGAATTTTAGTTTAAAGAAAACAGATCATTAGACATATAGTGTGCACAGGCAGCCTGTATTGTGTGTGCAGGCTTCCACAGTAGGTCTGATGGCTTTCTCTTCCTCCCTAGCCTCCTACCAGTCCTACATTCCTTATACCAATGATTCATTATATCCGCTCTATGGAAAACTGCTGCATGTTTAATAAGTTTTGGGCTCTTGTCAGAGTTTCTATATTGGTGAATTTTCTACCACCATGAAATTTTTGATGCGTAATAAATTCTGAATTCCATTTGAAACTTTGGTCATAGGCACTGTGTTTAAATTAATTTGCCTTCAGATGTAAGCTTCTTTCACAGCCATCCATCATGGCTTATTTCATCTTTGAGTGTATTTTTGTGGGTAAGGATTTTACTAAAGCTTCCATCCTGAGCACATGATGGTCTCCAAGTCTCCCTTGCCCTTTCCCCCACTGCTTCTTTATCTTCCCTGCAGAATTAAAAAGATCTTGAGGCTCAGCAGATCCTTCTCACATGAATCCGGAAATTCTTCCTGATATAATTCTCTGTGATTCTCTTTTTTCACTAGTATCCAGCTTTGTCCGGGATCCACTGTTTTTACTCATTGTCACATTCCAGTAGGATCTGGGATTCTAAAGAACCGTGAAGGGCCTTGAATGTCCACTGACTGGAGCTCATCACTAAGTACTGGTCCAGGAGGGGCCGCCTTTCTTCCCAATCCTTCTCACCCATGTCCGTGGCTGGAACCTGGTGTACTGTTTCTTCATCACCTTTCTACAAATCCTCCAGGAAACGTTCTCTTCTCTACTCCAGGTAATATTGATGGTCTCAGCCCGCGTATTCCCTGGCAGGATGATCAAGAACCCAGGACCAGCAGCTCCAAGATCTGTGCTTTTTAGTGTGGGTTCTGGCTTCAGTCATCGCTGGCAGAGCGCCAGAGCTGGGTTGGTGCCTCTTGGGGTCCAGAGCAATCCTGGTAGCAGAACTGCCTGAACAGATGCTGGCGAATCACCTCTCTGTATGCAAGTGTTCTGTCTCTATACCAACCTTCCTATTCTATCTTCATCATCAGAAGTTTTTCATCCTCCTGAAGGGCCTGAAGGTTCTGAGTTGCAACTTTCTTAGATTTTGTTCTCATCTTCAGATTGGACATATTATCAGCAATCCAACATCTGCTTTGTAAAGAATATTATTGGCCCTCCCTGGTGGCGCAGTGGGTTAGGACGCTGCACTGCAAACTCCTGCAGCCACTTCAGTGCTAGTTCGATCCCCAGCCCCAGAGGTGATCCACATGGCACAGCAGACTTCTCCTGCCTCGCCCACTCCTTCCCTCAGCTTTGTCAGTAGGCCTGTTCTGCTCCCCACTCTGTGTATGGTGATTCCTCTCACTACCCCTGCCTCTCTGGCCTGTAACCCGGTTCTGTATGCATAAATAAATCTTTAAAAATGTATATTATTTAGTTTCAAGATTTGTCATGAGGAATTAAACAAAAATTACAGTTATTGTTTCTCCAACCAGACACTTCTGGGAAGACAGTGCTATACACTTCTCAAAGCTTCCTTCTGTGGAGACTTTTAAGTCTCTGCGCATTGTTTTATCTTTGGACAGGAAGTCAGTCTACCTACAGGTATTTATTTAATGTCTGTAAAAAATCACATTATGGACATTATGCACTGTCAACCCATCTCGTTTATGATGAATTTCTTCTATCTCCTGCCATTCTTTTGGTGATTTTCCCCCCATAGCTTCTATTTTCCCCTCATTAATCCTTCAAAACCCTGGGGAGGTAAGATTGTGCATATAATTTCCTCCTTATTCTAAAATACTGTTTAGAGTTTTGCTTTGAAATTGCTTTTAGGGCCGAATGTTTGGCTTTCTTAAGTGAACCTGTAATAAACACTGTTGAATTCTCTCCAAATTCCCTCGAAGAATTACCTGCTTATCTGGAAGAACCATCAGTGTAATTTTAGGGGATTTTGTTTTTATTCAGCGGCTCTGAGTCTTTGAACTTCCCTGCCTTACTTTTTCAGTCTTTTCACAGGAAGGCTCTGCTAAGAACTAGCACTCTACAGCACTTTTCCTCATAAATGTTAAAGAGTGTTTTTGTTTCTACTTCAGTACTTGTGATTCTAGCTCCAAGGAAAGCAAGATTTCCAAGATTAGGACAGTTTAGTCTGGAAAGTAGATGAGTTAAAGGGGGTGTGATTAAAAGGTACTTAGGGGTTTGAAAATGCTTGTGAAAATGAAATGATCCATTTTTGACCTTTTGCAAAGCACAACAAGGAAACGCTTCATGAACTACAGGAATGGTAGATTTAAGTCCAATTATAAACTTAGACAACTGTTAGAAACAGTTACCATCACTAACCCTATTTTGCAAAGAAGGAAAGTGAGAAGTAGAAAAGCTAAATAACTTGCGTAGCGTCAGAGTTATAAATAGTGGAAGTGGGTATGCAAGTGAACACGGCTGGATTCCAATGCCCAAGCTTTTAATTACCACATATTATTTCCATGATATGATCATTGCTCTTGAAAACTAGCTAGTAGCTACCATAAGGGAAAAACTGCATCAAAAGAACTTAGTAATCCTTCCTGCTGATCCACTAATCAAGCGTGAAGCAGACTCAAGGTGTTGTTAAAGTCAGGCCTTGGCAATGTGCTCTGTCCATTGGTGAAAACCACTCTTCTGAAAGTAGCTTAGTTCCATGCAGTGGGAACACCAAAAGCCAGGGTTCAAGTTCTGCCTCTTTGGCATGACAATAGCTGTATGACCCTGGGGATAATATGTAGCTTATAGCTTCCCTGAACCTCAGTTTCTTTAGTCAACATCTCAGTTTACTCCCTGGGCAGGGGGGCAGGGGTTAAGTAAAGGATGACCACAATGTTCCCTGACTGCCAAGTATCATCATTCTTTTTCTGGGAGGGTAGATTAAAGAAAAGAATTACCATGCTGGCAAATGGTAATTCAGGCATTGCAGTCGCTCTTTTTCTTTTTTTAAGATTTATTTATTTATGCATACAAGAACAGTGGTACAAATCAGAAGTGCAGGGATGAGAGGATTCACCATAGACAGAGTCGGAGGCAGAACAGGCAGATTGGCTGAAATACACTGTTGAGGGGAGTGAGTGGGTCAGGACAGGTCTGAGGCACCATGTGGGTCATCGCCCTGACTGGGGATTGAACACATGCTGCAGTGGCTGTGGATAGCTTCATAGTGCTGTGCTTTAACCCCTTGCACCACCAGAGAAGGCCCTGTATTCACTCTTATGAAGAAGGAACAGATGGGAAAAGGGCAAATTATTCTGTTTATAGAAATCTGGGTATTAAGTCTGCCTCCAGTGAGAAAAAGAAGGAAGGAAAGTGTTACTGGAAACTGGAAGATGTGGATTCTTATTAAATAGTGACGCAAGTTTAAGCACAATGACCTGAACTTTGTCATCCAAGGATATTTCCAAGTAAAGTTTTGAAGGTGCCAATTAGTTTACTCTGCTGCTCAAAATAAAATGGATGAAAAAAGAGATCAACTGAGGGGAAAACTGTTGAACTAAAAGGAAACAAATCTTGATGATTTTGAAAAATCTTAGACTGTCCAAATGGCAAAAATGCTAATCGTGAGAGACAGCTTCTAAGCAATTTTAGATAAATTCATCCTAGAGAAAAAGTTGAGTGTGGTATGTAACCTTCTGCTAAAATCTCAAGAAAATGAAGAGATTTAGCCACACAGAGAGTCTTTTTAAGAGGTTAAGAGTGTGTCTCTCAGATTTCAATACAATCACAGGAGTCTAGGAAATTTAAGGACACTATCCCTCAGCTATCTCAGAAGCCCAAGATAGGAAAAGATTTTTAAAAAAAGATCTGTGGATGCAACTTTTGTCTAAAGGAGTGATCCCTGGAAAATCTATGGAAGACCCACAAAGTTCTTGAGAAAATTATTTCAGAAGCAATGCTGCCATCTTGGACTAAGAATAACAAAAGACAAAAAGAGAGGAAACTGTTGTAATCCTAAATTCTACTGGTAAGAAGTCGGTTAGTGACACTACTCAGCTGCCAGCATGTGTGAAATGATTCTACACCCACTTCCAATGTGGGGGCTGGGATACCAATCCAACAAGCAATGTGTCCTCCAGTTCAGCTCAATTCTGACATTGTCTCTCTGGACAGTGTCAGATCACACAGAGGAAAGGCTCCATCCCACAAGACCTCCTCCCTTCCACCAACTTCAAATACCAGTCATAAATCCAGGTTGTCACCCATACTTGTAACCAACTGGTCAACAACCCCTTTCTTGGGTTCAATTAATCTGCTAAAGTGGATAATGGAAGTTACAGAAACACTTATAAGTTTATCAAATAATTATTCAATGATGTTACTCAGATACAGTCAAATGGAAGAGATGTGTGAGCAAGGCATGGGGATAACAGAACTTCCAAGCTCTCCAATATGCCACTCTTCCCAACCCGCCATGTTTTCCTTATGCTAGAATCCTTCTGAGCCATTTCTTTTTAGGTTTTTATGGTGGTTTAATTACAAAGTCATAGCTGATTAAATCATTAGTTACTGGTTTTTGGACTCAATCTCTAGTTCCTCTCCCTTTCTAGGAGGTCAAGTGATGGGATTGGAAGTTCCAACCCTGTAACCTTTTAGTTGACTCCCCTGGCAACAAGCCCCTATATCCTTTAAAGGGCTTTCAAAAGTCAGCTTATTAATATGAAAAGACAGCTTTATCATTACTTACGAAATTCTAAAGGTTTTAGGCTATAGATGAACAGTCAGACGAACAGATACAAGGGAGAAGGTATGGGAGGCCCCTGGTGTAGGAAGTTTGTCCTACCTACCTACCTGGTGTCTTGCAGCTCCATATTTTGGAGATTTTTATAGCACCTTCATAACACAGACATAATCTATCAGTAGCTCCATTTGCCAGCCCACCCACCTTCTCTTTTCTAGAAGACTATAGGTGGGATTGAAAATTCCAAGCTTCTGGTCATGACTTGGCCTTTCTGGTGACCAGTCTCCATTCAGAAGTCATCCAGGAGCCTATCCGTACACCCTATTAGAACAAAATAGATCCCTATTACCCAGAAAAATCCAAAGGAGATAGCTTTGTATCAGGAATTGGGGTCCAAGATCAAGTATTAGGGCAAGAGATATTCCTAGTATTCTAATTACTTAGGAAACTACAAAGGTTATAGGAGTTCTGTGCCAGGGTCCAGGGCCAGAGAGACATATATATATATATTCTATTTTGTCACATATAACATTCATAGGATTTCCCTCTTCTGTTTCTGTATCTGAAGGATTACTGTCAATTTTCTTTTTTTAGATTTACTTATCTATGCATACAAGAACTGGGGTACAGGCCAGCAAGGCAGGGGGTGAGAGGATTCACTAGAGACAGAATGGGGAGCAGAACAGGCAAATTGATGAGATACACTGCTGAGGGGAGCAGCGGGTTGGTCAGGGGAGGTCTGCTGTGCCATGTGGTGATCTCCTTGGTGGGGGATCAAACTTACTTTGCAGTGCCTGCATATAACTTTTCTGAGTGGTCATGAAAACTATTGTTTCATGGATTTTGTCCAGTTTTTTGTTGCTCTACACACAGGGTAAAATAGTTACTCTTACTCCATCTTGGTCAAAAGTGATATTTCTTTTCTTTTTATTTGGTCCCATCCTTCTGCTGACATGATCACTTTCCCCCCAACCCCCTCTGTTTCTTACCTTTTCCATACTTAACCACTGCTGTTTTAAAGTTTGGATCTATACCATTTCTAGGTGTGTTTGTATTGACTAGTCCTTCTCTTAACCTCAGCCTTTCTTTTTCCTTTGTCTCTTCAAATGTCTCATAAATTTTGTGGTATAATGAACATATTAAAGAAAAAAGTAAATGGTACTCCTGAGAAAAGCCTTGTCCCTTTTTCTGTCAGGCTTCGAATCTGGAAGACTGAATCCATCTGATATCTAGTTAGTCTGGGGGGGGGGTCCTGAACTTTGTTTCTATTTTCGTCTCATTTAGCAGTTAGTTCCTCCTCTTCAGCAGGTCTTAGAATATAAGCATCGGTGAGAATCCAGAAATTCTTTAAGTTCTGCCAGTTTTCCAAACCATAGGAAGTCTTTCTTTGCCATCAAGCCTGGCTGCCAGGATTCCTAGTGGGTTCTTTGGATCTGCCCTCCAATTTACGAGCTCCTGGTATCTGAAAACCTAAAGTGACTGTGGCTCCAGCTCTTGGTTATTGAAAACCCACAAGGCCTTAAGGTGTTCTGTCAGCTCTCCTGCCCTGCCAGCCATCTTTACAGGGCAATGCTCTGCACTTGGGTGTGGTTCCTCCTTTTTTTTGGAGGGGTTGTCTCTCCCATATCTCTAGTCTCAGACTTCGATATATTGTCCATGACCTTGGTAAAGACAATGGCAACCCAACATAAGTAACCAAATACCAAATAATCAGGAAAGTGTTTATTCCAGAACAGAGGACATGATTCTGGCCCACAACAAGGGGAGGTCGCAAGATATAGTTCAACAAAGAGTGAGCAGGGAGGAGCGTCAAAGGTCAATTAGAGACATGGTCAAATTTGTCATTCATTGTGGAACTTTCTGGATTGGTTCTTGAGTTAATTTGTCTGTCTGTCATCAGCAGGCCAAAGTCTTCTGATGGGTGGGGCCTGTTGTAACTATCGACAAGTGTGTGCTGTTTTTAAGTAGTCACCAATTGCTGCTTCAGTAATTTACTCTGGAGTTTTACTACCATAATTAGAGAAAAGATGGAATCTGTTTGATAGGCAACAACAAATACTAAAAAGCTGATGAGTGAGTAGAGATTGAGCCTGTGCTGGGGCCTCCTGGCTTTCTCCTTTTTCACATTGTCTCACACACAGCATTGCAATTTCTTACAAGATTGGTGGGCTTCTCCCTACCATCTAAAGTATATTCCTTGGCTTCCCAGTGATTCATCTTGTTTTGTTAGAGCAAGAGGGACAGCCCTCTTTTCACTTTCTACAATTTAACCAGAAACAGAACTCCTTAAAACCTATCTCTGAATCCCACTTCCTAGAAAATGAAAACTGCTTCTTTCTCAACAGACGTTTGGTTTTTCTGTCATAGATGACATTCCATTTCTTGCTGAGTTTCCCGGACTTCCTTGAGAGTTGGGCGTTCTGGGACAGAGAACAGATTTTTGCATTTGGAAGGACACATAGGGGCTGTCACATCCATTTCCCTGCTGTTGCTTCTTACTTGGGAACTTTCCCACCAAGTTGGTTTTGTGTCTGGTGTTTCACTGTTTATGTGTCTATGTGTGATGGTCTCTGACTACAGTTGACCCAGTAATTCCCACTGAATGGCCATTCCCACCTCCCCCCCCTCCCGAATTTTGAACTACAAACCAGACCAACATCCAGAAAACTTTCCATGTGCCCAACCAACTTTGTCTGGTCTGGCTTATGTTGTGGGTTGGAAATTGGACCTTGCCATCTTTGTTTCAGGATGGATCAATCTATAAGAATCCAGTCTCCCCAGTCTTATTTGATTACTAAGTTACTTAATTGGAGTTTGGGTTTTGTTTTGTTTTTGAAACCTACATCCATTAGTTTTTGTTTTGTTTTGTTTTGTTTTTTTACTTGGTAGCCTGTTGTGGCAATAAAAGTTTAGAGGAAACCCAGCGGAGATGGTAACAGACAAACATTCTTTAATAATTACTTTTTATATATTTAAAAACAGGACCTATAAATCTAAATAATTTGTCATTTAATTGGCCAAGTGGAAATGTACTGTGGTTAATGTAGTTATACAAAATTATGTTAGTTGTTTCCTCAACTGGTAGTAAATACTAATAGGAAACATGTGATTTCACTCATTTGTAAGGCACAAATTAGCACATCCTGTGACTGCTATGTAATTTGTTCCATGATAAGAGAGGAATAGTGTCTCTAATGTATCATGGTAATGCAAAAGAACCTCTCCTCTGCTCTTAGAAGACCCATATCCTGTTCGCTATCTTGAGCTGTTACTCAAAACAATTTAACTATTGATTGTAAGTTGGGGTTACCTAGCAGCAGTAATAAGACTGCTAGCATCTACTGAGTACCTGTTATACATCAGGAGCTAAGCTAGGTCTTCTACATATATTTTCTCATTTAAACTCTCTTATATGCTTGGTAAACCCAATGTAAGTGATGAGAATTTGAGAGCATTCCAAGGTCAGGCTGGCCTCATCTTTTCTTTCTCAGAGACTATGCTGCCTCCCGCCCTGAGAAAGGTGTTTTCCACTGTCACCCTCCTTTTAAAAATAATAGTTTATTTTTATATCATTTTGTGCCTTTTGCCTTCTCAGCTGTAATGCCTGTGGGCTTCCCATCACCAAATCACCCGTGTGTCACCCTCCTTTTTTCTCTGCCCACATCACTTCTTCATCAAGCGAGATCTATCTCCCATGCCTGTCAATGTGAAGCCAGCTCAGCGCTGACCCTGGCAGATCAGTACCACTTTATGGGCCCTCCCTTAGCTTCCCACTTATTCTCTCAGTCATCTTCTCCCTGCCCCCAACTCTGTTCCATATCAGACATGTTCAAGCAAATGCATGTTTGCAGAGAGGGGATGATGGGGCCCACCTCTGTGATGGAGCGAGGAAGCTCTACCACCAGAGCTCTGCCCAGGAGGACAAAGCTCGTCAGGAACAGAACTCAGAAGGGCAATCACCTCAGAGCTAAGGGAGGGCAGCCGGGTGCGCACCTGGAGACTAATGGTTGGTAGAAATGATCTAAACAACACACTACTAACTCATTCTTCTCTTCCACTTGTTTCCCCGATACTTCCCACTCCACTGCTGACTGTCCCGAAAAGCCCAAATCCCTTTCCCTTGTCCATATTCTTCTCCACGATGGAATGCCCTTTGTTCACATGGCAGTAAGTCCCCTGATTTTAGGCATTGCTAAGTCTTTAAAATAAACACACACAAAATATCTTATCAAGTTGGTGTCTTGTCCTGCTTCCGTGTCTTCCATTCTGATTGGCAGGGTCCCGCTGAGAAACCTAAGACGGTCGAGAGAGGCATTTCCTCTAGGGTAGGTGGCTAAAGGACATGGACAGCAGATGAAGGACCTTTGTACCAAGCTCCTGCCTTCCTGAAGGAGAAGGAGACACAACAGCATTGTGAGCCTGTCTTCTGGGGCAGGCCACCTTCTGTTCCTAATCACTGGTTAAGAAAGCACAGACTAGACCTAATGTGCTCTTCCAGAAACTTTCTTACTACCAGGGGCACAGATCATGGCCAGTGATTTCCTAAACATCTGGTGACCGGACTCTGCCATGAAGAAGTTTAACTCCCTGCTCCTCCAGTCTTCTTCCTTTCTTGGAAATGCTGCTTCTGGAAACTCAGAATCCCCTGACCTTTGAAAGGTGTAGTTTACTGGCTCCAGACATAAGCAACCCTGCGCCCTGTAAATAGTGGCCCTTAGCCAGCTAGCACCTTGGCTTCTGAAGGACTGATGGGCATCGCTGGGCCAGGCAGGCCTGACCCTGCCACAGAGCAGAAGTGCCAGAACTGTTCTGCCCTTTGCTCTCCTCTCCTCTCTCCCTCCTTTTGCCTTCTCCCCACTGGCTTGCCTTTGATCTTAGCACAGAAAACTCAGCCCCATTATAAACCTGTTTCCACTCTAATAACAAGAATACAGACAAAAGTAATTAGAAGTGAACAGTAAGTGGCCTCGCCTGTCTCTGCAGAGCTCGGAAGGCCGAGGGGGATGAGTCAACCAGCTCTAGCAACAGAAGTTTGCTTCAGGCCATCTAGGATGTGGCTCCTTTGTTCCCAAGGTCATTTATTTGTAGCAAAATACCTCACTGGGGGCCATTTCAGCAGAAATATGATCCCCTACCTATCTCCAGACACCCCTTTAGACAGTTATTTCTGAGGGCTCCACGAAACTCTTGCCCCATTCCAGGTTTCATCTTCCTTCCTCTTTGGTTTCAGGAATGCACTATGATATCAGTCCTGTGAGAAAGTGTCTTGTAATAATAATTTACTTTGAGTCTAGGGTGTGTGACAGGCACTCCTCTAGGTTCTCAGCCTACAGAAGTGAGTTAACGCAATCGTGTTCCATGTCAGCGTCTAGGAGGGAAGCAGTAGATCATACAGCCACTTCAAACTATCTGGCTGGGTAATAGCTGCAAAATTTGTGATCTGGAAAATGCAGGGAGTCAATTTCCCTTACACACTAGGCTGGATATAGTTGGTTTCTGTCTGCAGACGTGCTGTTGAATGAATGGCCCCAGCACGAAGAAGACACCCAGGTCTGACTCCTTTTTTGCAGCTTAGCCTGTTATTTTGCCATCAGGATAATATTCTCTAAGGGCTCTGTGAAACTATATTTAACCTGCAAAGAAATATTGAAAGGAAGGAGTTTCTTATTTTAAATGAGCAAGTTCAACACTATTACCAGGGATCCCAATCAGACTTGCTTTCAGTTACCAGGAAAGAGATGAAGAAATCTAAAGAACTTTGCAGTTTTTCACTCTGAAGCATGAAACAAGACCTGGGTCAAGAACATAGGCGGCATCTTTCATTACCATGGGGCCAGCCTCCAGCCAAACCACCAGAGTGGAGACTTCTGGTCTCCAGCAAGTCATTATGTACTTAGGATTATCATTAATTTTCTCTCCCTGAAGTGCTTCTGATGAATGTGAGGTTGTGGGCTGAAACGGTCTATGCATTCACTGATAAAAGGTTCTATGTTCAATTTTCTAAAAGTGCCCTTAGAGACTCCCCTGTTTCCTGCCTCCTCCTAGGAAGAAGCTGAATTAGCACTGCCTGCAAAAGGGGAATGCCAAGTCCTCTTAGGGTAAAAACTTCCTCAAGTTTGGAACAAGGAGCCATGAGGACGCTCTGGAGATTTTGAATTGTTGTTGCTCAGTCTCTGTTAAGCATTGGCAGTACAGACAGAACTGTGATTATGCACTGCAGACTTATGCCAATGTCTTGTGTGCCTTCTCCTCCTTCTTTCTAACCTCTTGGCCTCTATCCAGGAACCCCCAGCAAGCTCCTACTGGTCCTGTTGAGTCCAGTGAGTAAGGCTCACTTTAACTTTCCCTGAGGGAGTCCACACTGCTCGTACTCAGTGGACAGCCCATTCTCCTTCAGATGTCAAACTTGCTTGAGGACTCCAGCTCCCTCTGGTACCTACTGGGTCAGATCTGAATATCGAAACAAGAATTCAACTCCCAGCCATGATACCTCGTGTCTCATGAGGGAGGAGAAGACATGTAGGCTCCAAACCAAAGTGCCTTTCATCAGACGTTATGTTCACATACGGACCTCTGCCATGTCACCTTTTACTAAGCCATAGAAATGTTGGGGGCATTTGTTGCCAAGCTTTAAAGACTTAATTAACTTATTGTAGTAAGCCAGAATATGTTGTAAAAATATTCAGGGTGTTAAAACAATGCCTTCTTAGTGGGCTTTTGTGAAGGAACACTCCGGGGCTTCAAGCCCAATTGACTTCCTGTCCCCCAGGGCTCTGGCCTCCTCCACTCATGTCTGGGCCGCTCCCACTGCCATCCAGGGTGTCTATTGTGGTGTCTAGCCACCACTATTAACATTTACCATAAGTGCCATGCATTTCCTCCTCACTGTGCTATTAAAGGTCCATCGATGTAAACTGGCATTACCCAACATCTACCTTGAAGCTTGCAAGTAACATTGCCAATGGTCATGTAGTTAGCAGAAAATCTCCTCCCATCATTAAAGTTCCTGCATTTCTATATGCTCTGATATATAGTGCTAATGTATCTACCACTCATGGACCTAGCAAAGTCCTGGCTTTGTCTTTATATCATTAGTCAAATGAATAATTGCACATTGGTCGCCAGAGCGTAACAGCTAGTTCTCAATCCAGTGGTTTGGGCATCAGCGACCAGAGGGGGTTCCAGGTGTCAGGGTGCTTAGATGCGGTACCAAGGAGGAAGCTGCCATGGGTCATCCCAGCCTCAGGTAGGGTGGTTCTTCAAGAGAACTAGATGTTGTCCAGTTATAGATGCTGAGCTTGGTGACAGGAACAATGCTACTGTGTAGCTGCTAACCCCAATGAACTGCAGGGTCTTTATAAGGCCTTCTCTGGCTTTGAAGATTGCATTATATTAGAGATTTTCCATGTTCAGGGGAGCTGTGTTTGTGGGTAGATTTGGAAGGATTCAGGGCTATAGCAATCAACTGAGCAATCAGGTAAGGCTGTACCTACCATTTAGTTCACTCCAAATATCCCCTACTAAATTTTTTATAGATTATGGTAGGATTTGTTAACTATAAAGATTTTTTTTTTCATGAGTATATGACACTACTGTAGAATGGCTTGAAAACTTTTGCAGTAGATCATTCCAAGGGTCTTGATCCATTCTAGGATTCTGGGGTTTTTTCACCTTATAGCTATAGTAGAGTATAGCTGTATCGGAGGATTGTATTGGGGTATAGCTTGAATTTTCACTGAGGGACAGGTAGATACACCTTCTAGTCAAAGCTATGTGTTGGAAGAGGTAGCAGGGACACACAAGGTAAAGTGAAATGGTAAGCAGCCAGGCTTGAGGGCAGATAATAGCAGAATTAACACTTGTTAAGTAGACAATTTAATAAGATTCCATCTTCCTGCTGCAAGTTCAGTTTTGAGAAGGAAAAAGTGGAAGACTTTTGAAACCATAGAGGAAAAGTCTTTTCAGATACCTGTTTTCCACCCCCCACACCTGCATCCCCCAAGTCCTACTGAAGTGATTGTTGAGACATTCCAGGAGATGGGGTTCTCAGCAGGAAATGTACCATTGTAGCATGTTGGTCAATAGTTCTTGTTTTGGATTTTCTCACAAGTGCAGAAAATCTCTAGTTTTTTTTTTCCAACTGCCCCTACTTCCAACCCATTAAACGCCTTTGCTTTAATAATCTGCGTAAATCAATAGTTGTCTAATACCTACAACTAGAATTTTATTTCCTAAGAAAGAACTGGACAGTGTGGTACGAAAAGCCAGTCCATTTTATTTAGCATTGTCACTTGCTTTCAAGGAGGTCTTTGTTATGTACAACATCAGACAACTCATTCATTGACTTGAAAAATTTTCTCTTCTCTTTAAACTCTTTTGAAGTTAGGTAGACATAATCTATGTAGAGGAGTAACAAAATTTTTGTGTAATTAGGCATTTTATATTTGGTATTGAAAAGCACCAGAAAAAAAATTCAGGCACAATAGGAAATTTGATGTGTCCTTTCAAAGTGGGACCTGCAGACTTAAGCTACTTCTGAATTGTCATGTGGTTTACATGTTGTTTCTATACTATTGAACGTCCAAATCAGAATGTGAGATTGCAATTGTACTCAATTCAAGGTTTAGAGCTAGAAACAGGCACCACTAGCTTAATTTAAGTCCATTTTATTGTTAAGGGGAAAGGACTATGAGTCAGATAGTCCCAGATATTATTATATCCCAGTCCCAGACATTATTGTGTGCCTGCAGAGAGCACCCCTCAGCTTCTCTTGGTCGGAAGCCTCACTCAAGTGTAGCTGGGGGCACAAGGGTGGAATCAAACAAATCCCAGTTTGTATCATTTATACACTAAGAGATCTTGGGCAAGTTACTTCACTACTGCAAGCCCTAGTTGTATCACCTGTAAAATGGGCATAATTATTTCTACCTTATAGGATTTTGCGAGGATTAAAGATCACAATAGGTGTCAGTAAGTTTCTGTTATTGTTGTTATTGACCTTGATTTCCTTCACAGTGATGATTTGGTATGACTACCTCCAGAATCTTTTCAATTTTAAAATCCTGTGATGTTTGGGATCACAGAATCCTCTTCCCCTAGAGTTTACAACATACACCTGCTTCCAGAAGCTCTGCTAAGGATAGCTTCTTTCTGTTTCTTCTTGCTGGAGGGACCATGGGGGTTATAACAAACCTTCTGCAGGCACTAGAACAGGCTGGCCCAAGGCACCAGCAGGGAGACTGAAGGTCTCTTTTTGGATGGAGAGTCTTTAGCGAGACCCTGAACCAAATGCCAGGCTGGAGGAGGAGGTTACTGACCATAAATCAGTCAGGAGAACTCAAAACTGCCGAATAAATAGGCAGGAAGGACACAGGGTCAGGGAGGGACAGGAAATGGGGATTAAAGTCAGCGACTTGGCAGAGAGTTCCTAATTAGGGCAAAGCACACGCAGATGAGGCTCTGTTTTGAGGGGTGGTGAGCAAAACATTTGCTACATTTGCTATTCAGTCCAGCAGGAACAACTGCTGGGCCCTGCTCTTCAGGGTGTGGTCGGCCGGTGGCCCAGCAGCATCACTATGACCTTGGACTTGGTTGGAAGTGGAGACTCAGAACTGCTCCGATCTACTGAACTATACTGTGCATTTTAGCAAGGTGTGAGGTGGAATGGATGAATGAGGTTCAACCTATCACTTAACTGAATTCTATGGAGGCAGATACTTATATTGAGGTTTTTAAAGTCACGTAGGAAACATTTTATAAGGAACAGAGAACTCTCCCCCGCCCCCTGCCATCAAAAAGCTTAAACAGGGAGACATGTTTTTAGTGTTGATTTCCCCCAAATGGCCTTGTAACCATATTTCTCCTGAGATAAGCGTAATTAACACCACCAGCGAGTGGACATCGTAGCCTGTAGCCACTGGCAAGATGTCTGTGACCCTTTCATCCACAAAGGAGTAGAGGAGGCTTCTGTCAGAAAATGGGTTGTCAGAAAAGCTCACAACTGAGTCTCTGCTCTCTACGAAAAAGGCTTGTGCAGAATGTCAACAAGCATGTTCTCATCAAGAGACCTTGACAAGCTGGGGTTGGGGGACAGCTTGCTGGGCCCATCATGACTTTGGCTCAGGAAACTGTCAAGATGCAAGTTTTACTTTCTAGGTTTTGCCTCTTCTCTCACTGGGTTCTTTTGCTCACGACACTGGCCCAATGGCTAAGTACGCTAAGGGTAGCTGATTTGCCCAATGAACAACACCTGCAGTGGGGATGTCTGTCTCAGTAACACTTCAGGTCTGCCTTCCTGTATTGTATGTTACCCTGTTAGCACATTTGGGGTTAGATGAGGTGGCTGTCCTCAAAAAGCTTAAAGTTCTTGTTCTAGTCACTACCCCCATTTTACTAGAACAGAAATTTGTTTCAGTCCAATTTAGTATGCTCCTGTAACAGAGTCGTGAAATAACTCAACCACAAACCTTGAAAAATCTTATTCCGCCTACCTCCAGAAACAGGGCATCTCTTTGAGGTAGAGTTGTTTATATTAAGACAGAGGCAAATAAATATTTTCTGAGTGATGGGTAAGGCCTCGGACAAGAAATTCAAAACTATCAAGATCTAAAAAGACCCTCCATCCAAAGAGCTCACGATGAGTTCATTTTCTTTTCAGTAAATGTTACTAATAAAAAGCACATCTTCTGGAAGGTTCGGGAAGTGTGCGTTTATGCACCATCGTCAGGGGCATGGACTCACGACAAACCAGCTGCCCTGCAACCATCGCAGTCCAGGTAGGCTCATCGTCGGTTCAGTCAGCTTAGAGACGCTTGGGGCCCTTGGCATCATCCACGAGGCTCGGGGCAAGCAAGCCAGCAGGGAGACAGCGACTAGGGCCCCTTGCAAATCTTTAAATGCTCTTTCCCCTGGTGGCCGGTCTCTGACTCCCCACTGTCCTCCGACAATGGGCCTCTGCTGCCCATATAGGCTCAGTCTCTTGGCTCAGCTGTGCCCACTCACACATGCGCACATCCTACTCCAGCTGCCCACCAGCAGACACGCATACCCCAAGCCCATGCTCCCCAGTACCTCTTGCGCTCAGGGCCACAGGTGGTGGCCAGAGACGCCAACAGCACAAAAGCCTGGGGATCTTCATTCATTCTTGTTCCTCGAAGTGTCATCCTGGAGCAGAAGCATCACTCAGACTTGTGAGAAAGGCACGCTTGGAACCTGCATTTAAACGAGATCCTTCGGTCACATGCAGACACCTTTAAGGTGGAGAAAATCTGGTTTAAGGTTCTGTTAACAAGGTGGACCTAGAGCTGATTGCCAGCCGGTATTGGAAACGTTCTCTCAGCATCAAACAAGCAGCCTTCCTCCTGATTGGGAGTTTTTGGATTCAAAGAGCACACCTGCCAGTGGGGAGTGGTTAAGAAAATAATCTGGCAACCATATTCAGTGATTTGTACATGATGAGGATCTTTGAAGATTCAAAGTACAATAACTAGCCCTTACGGGCCCTCCCTGGTGGCGCAGCGGTGAAAGCATGAGTTTGATCCCCACCCTGGAGGTGACCCACATGGCGCGGCAGACCTCTCCTGGCCTCCCGGCTTCTCCCCTCAGCAGTGTACTTCATCCATCTGCCTGTTCTGCTCCCCACTGTGTCTCTGGTGAATCCTTTCACTGCTCCTGCACCTCTGGGGCAGTTCTGTATGCACCCCAGTTCTGTATGCACAAATAAATAAATCTTAAAAAAAAAAAACAACCTCTTACTGATAATAAAATGACACCGCAAATGAACTTCTGATGGCCATTGAGGGCTGAGGAGACCTTGAAGGAGAGTCAGAGCACATTGTGAAGTTCAGCCTGCCTTGTACAAATGTGAGAGGGGCCCATATGGAGCATCCTGGCTGCTGCAGTGAGAGCTGGCAGGGGGGGAGGGGGTTAGGGGTGGGGACATGAGGGACAGGTAGGGACCACAAAGAATAAAGGCATTCTTTATACTGAAAGGGCTGGTTTCTCTGGTTAGATGAGTTAGGATTGATGGCCACCAGGAATTTAACATAATTAGGGCCAAGCCTGAGTGGGAATGCCTTTATAATTTAAATTCTGCCTGCAGGCTTGGGGGGTGGGGATAGGGTAGGGGGTGACTCCATGCTAAACCCTCCAAGTTTGGTCTGAATTTTGGTCAGTCCTTGCTGTGGTCCCTTTTGTTATTTTCCTCCCATTCCTGTGGACTTAGAGATCTGGAAATGTGCTTGTCTATCTGTATAAGACTCTGGGATCAGTTCCCTTCTGCTTTGTGACCTAATGGTGAGTAGAACGAAAGTCACTTGCAAACCATTTGGGGTGACCCTCTGCCTCTGGCTCCTTATGCAGGGAAGGGGCTTTACCCTGAATTTCCCCAGACGTGGATGGAGCTACTGGTGGTGTCCCCTTGAGCCGTGCCCCTAAGATGGTTCTGAGTAGTGTTATTCGTGTCACCTATGGAGCACAGCCTAGACAGCTAGTGAGGGTAGTCCTCCTCTTAGGACATCAGATCTGGAACCTAAACTCGGGGACTTTTTCCCTCCAAGGGAAAAAGGAAGCATTGAAAGAATATACCAACGTGTATTAAAAATTTTAAGGGTTTATTTGAGCAAAATCAGTGAGAATTGAGCAGCCCCAAATGAACAGTGGCAGCAGGTCACCCATCAACCAGGAGCCTGGGATAGAATTTTATGGAGAAGTGGCGGAAGCTGTGTAAGGAACTTCGTGATTGGCTACAGTGTAAAGCATAGCTGAAAGTGATTGTCCTTAACGTTTTAGCTTTGACACCTTGAGGCATTTGCAGTCTTAGATTTTTATTTGTTCATGTAGACTGCCAAAGCTTTAGAGCTATTTCAGTCTAATGGTCTCCTCCTTGCTTAACTAATTTCATGGAAGAGTCAGACTCCCACCAGACACGAGTGAGTATGGGCCACTCTCTTGTCTGCGTGTGTTTCAGTCTTAGGATGCCCTATGAAAGAACATTCAAAGTATTCTCTGAGCACTGTTTGACATCCCCCTCGGTACCTGAAGTCTGGGGCCTGAACCATCATCCTATTTATAAACACTCAGAAAGTTATCTCAGGCAGAGGCTGGAGGTTTGTTTAGGAGGCTCCTGTTTGGCTGGGAAGGCCTGTGTTTTTTATAGCTGCTTGGCTTAGTTCTTTGCAGCCTGGCAAAGTTGAGTTCAGCCTGAGGTCAAGCTCTGTTGAAGTTGGCAACGTGACATAATGCGGCCCCAGGGCTGGCGATAACCTCAGGGCTTCCCTGGGAATTCACTGCTGTGGAACTCTCCAAATTGGCATTGAAAATGCAGAAGTTTATCCTGGGATGGACTGGACCGGCACTATCAGTTCCACAGAGATAAAAGAAGCAAGTACTTGAAGAGCAGAGATACTCTAGCTGGAGGATAAGCTAATGCCCTACAGCAGACAGTCAGGGATGTACAATTACATTTCCCAGATCTATGCAGATGGTGGTGTCTTTGCTATTTTCTGTTTCTTGCTCACACTAGATGTTTCTTTTGGCATCATCAGAAGTCTGGGCATGTTAACCCTTAACAGACTGTTTTCTGTCTTCTTTTTTTTAATAGTGATATTTATGTTGCAAACCCAGAAACCCAAAACAGTCCTTCTCAGTCCGTGGAATTTCACATAGTAATACAGTATTTCCAGTAGAGTGGCAGAAATGTCGTCATTCCCAACCCAAACACAAACAACACAAAAAATCCTGCATTTATTTTAAGAACGGAAATTAATAGCAACACCCTCTTCTAATAGGTATAAAATTAGCAGATATTATTCCTTGGTCTTCAGAAAGTAAAACTAAGAAAGAACTAGTTGACACTGGTGGCCCATACACATCAGTGGATAAGAGACTGACATCTTGTCTGAGGCCTCTCTGCCAAAGTCATGAGGGAAACACTTCTCACAGGTCAATACAATAATTTCAATAAAGATTTGAAATAGATGTGGGAGTTTGGGTAAGGAAAGATCCTGGGGAGAGTGAGGTAAGGAAAATAAAGTGAAGAAAGGAGATGGCATGATGTCAATACACAGGAGAGACAGGTTACTACGTCTTCACACCGGTGTGCGAAGTGTGTCTTCCTGCTTTTGTCTGTGGGAAAACCATGAATGTCTCTGAATGATAAACTTTATCCCAGTTAAAGATGTAATTCACCATAAGGCTATTTCTTGGGGTCAAATCATAGAGTGTCTGAAATGATCCTGGTTAAAATTGTCAAAGGTCAAAAAGAATATCGATGAAAACCAATATATTAACAAAACGCCCTTTCAAATTCCATGTAAAAATAAGTCGACCCCAGATTTAAGGTGGCTTTTACCTAGACAGTCAGGATTCTTAGAAAGTGAAGAGAAATCACTGTTTACTCATCACAGGGCAAGTTTGACCTCTTTAATTTCTTTGAACAAGTTTTCAGACAGACAAGATTTCGGACCATTGCTCCGGGAATGAGCCAAGGTGCAAGCACAGCAAACTTGACCTTCCTAACGCAGGTGACAGTCTATCTTATGTTGTCCTGTCGATGAGTGGAGACCACTCCACTCGTAAAATAAAATGAATAAAAGCTAAAAGACTCAGGTGTGTCAGCAACTGGTCAAGAACTAAGGGCCCAGGGGATGCTGATGGATCCATGTCCCCTAGCAGAAGAGTCTTTGGAGAGGCATTTTCTTTGTTTTGACTCTGATCTTATTTAGCTTTGTGATCAGTAACCTGGGGGAATTTGCAGAAGGCAATGGCATTACATCTGCAGATGAAGCTTGGAAGGCTGGAAAGGATGCCGAATGAGCAGTATTTAGTACAATAGTTGACTGCCTGTCTCCTTCCCCTCAAAATCCAATTGTTTCTTTGATGTTTACAGAGGCTCCTGGAGTCTAAGAGCAGAAGTCTCCCATGAAGATTTACTTTTTTATACTTTATCTTTCATGGGTAAATTTGCCTTAACGCGGAGACTTAACTCTAGTCAGGAATTTATTCTGAGGTGATTCTATGGTCTAGAACCTAACTCTATGAGCGGCATATGAAAGGGCTTACAAACCCTTTTTAAATTCTCCCCAAAGAATCAAAATCAACTGAATTAAACTTTTGTTAGAAAACAAAATTCATCTGAGTACATTTAAAGATCTTAGTGACTTTAGAAGACGATTGAAGACTCAGGCAGCATCGCGTTCAGCAAGTACAAAGGAGCTCTAAAGAGTTTTAGGAAAGGGAAGCCTGTTATGAGCTCTGTGATGCAAACTAGTTCCTGGTAACTGTGTCTGAGAAGGCAGCAGCCATCTGCTTGCAGAAGGCATGGAGGAAGAGCAGAGAAACAGGCCGTCCATTGAAATTCATTTTCAGGCACAGAAAACAGCCACATCTCCCCTTGTTCTGTGAGCAAACTTCCACCACCTTAACAACAAGGGGAAATCACAACTGTAGATCAGAACAGGAACATGGTCAAGGATAAGCAACTTGTGGTGTGACCTCTCTTCTGTATGAAAAGGAGTAAAGTTGTGTTTGAAAGACTTTGTTTCTATAATGAAGTATTCTTTACTATAGATCAAATGCTCTTATTTAAAAAAATATAGTGTATGGATTTAAGCTTTTGCAAAGCAATTCAAGCTCCTGGCAAGTTTCTTTGAATTAATACATCTGTTGTCAATTTTGAGAGGACAGAGGGGGCTGTACATTTCAGGAGCTTGTTGTAATTTTTGGCTTCTGTTTTTGTTTCATTTATATAGTTGTGGCCAACATCAGTAGCCTCTGCCATCTGGGAGGCCCTGATCCTTAGTATCCAGTTTGGATAGAAGCAAAAAATGACAGATTTGGTTGAAAGCACAGATCACAAAAGATAAGGACTTCAGAGATTTCTCCTTTCTCCTGCTGCCTTCCTGCCCTCTGGGGGTGATAGATAGGGATTTGGGATTTCAGTGTTTGGGTGCTGTGCTCAGAGATAAGATCCCCCACGATCAGATAAGGTCCCTACCATCAGCATAGCAAGGATGGAGGAATGAATGGAATGCAACCATTTTATTTATTATTGGGATCTCAAAGACTTTGGACCAGGTTTATTAAATTTCAAATATTCTCTAGATCATACTAAATGAAAATTATCTTTATCTGAGGCTTTCTGATTGGTTCCCAATACCTCAAATGTCCATGTGATCTTTCTGAATTTTTCCTCAGACTGTTATCAACAGTGTTTCCCTGACTCTATCTATTTTGAAGTAAGTGTTGGACTTCAGCATCCAATTCTCACAACTCACAAGGCCTTTGAAAACTATTATTGGCCACACCGAGGAGAGTTTCAGGACCCTACCAGTGTGTGACACTGGCAAGGAATGTGAATCCAGGTGGACAAACAGGTTTAATTTAAAGACTTTTGCAGCTTCTCCTCTTTCCCAGACCTTTACCCAAAGTGAAAAGCAGATGTTTATTTTTAAAGTTTTAGAGCAATTTGGCTAGCTTTCTGGGGCTGTATTTTTTTAGTTGTTTGAATTTGTAGTAGACATTAGAATACTAATATCTTTGCTGAAATTTAAACTCAGTGACTTTTATGCCTCAGCATGCACCAGCTAGAACACCACACTGAGTGGTGAAGACACTCTGATAAGCCCTTTGCCCAATTTTTCATTCCCACATGCATCTCCAGTGGGTATTAGTCTGGGGCAGGGAACCCTTCACTGTCACGTGGGGACTGAGAGACAAAGACAGAGTCGTAGGTGGAATTTTCTGTTTTTCATGCTCAGGAAACAATTCAAATTTTCATCAAGAAGTCAAATTCCAAGTAGCCTTTCTACTTTTTTTTCAGTGTGTATTTTTATGCTCAAGGGCACAAAGAAGACATGGATCCAATGGTCCCAAATGCCTGACAATTTGTGATTGACCTGTGGATTTTCATCAGAAATAACCCAGACATTCCAATGTCATTAGAATTGTGTTTTCTTAAAGAATAACCTCGTCTTCCTTTTTCCAGAAAACTTTTGGTTGGTTTCAGCAAGATGTGCCTTCATAATAAGGTTGTTAAACTAGAAAGTCAGAAACCTTATAAATGGGAGATTTAAAAAGGTTACTGGAACTTAACATTAAATTGAATTCTGAGCTTCCTGTCAGTTTAGGAAAGGGGAAGCACAATGGGTCGCATTGTTGTCAACCACGGGGGAAGTGGACCATTTCACTGATTCAGAGGATGCTTGCTTTGCCTGTTACTCAAGTGTGAGAGGGCTGTATCCAATAGGCCCTTATTTGTTTTACAGAAAGTGCCCCCCCACCGCCCAATATTTTTCATTCCCAAACAGAATGTAGGAGCACAATGCTAAAAATACACCCAAGGAGAGTCAAGCACTACCAAAGCCAGACAGTGGGGGTGAGGGGGGCAAAGGGTGGGAAGGGGAGCAGAGTGGGGAAATGAGATCAGTGCGTTCATAAAACCATCTGGGGGGGGGAAACAAAACATATCAGAACACCAGGCTGCACATATTCTAAATTTAGATTTCCTACAAGATGAAACATCTTTAACATCAGTTTTTAAATGTATGTAAGGATTTATTTTATTTTGCTATTTTGCTTTGAATATCAAAATTATGACTTTTACTTTCTGAATTGCCATACACGTCTTCATTGTCAAAGTTCTTGGACTTAACGTAATACAATACATGATACCAGTTCAACACGATACATGATACCAGTTTTCCTATAAACTAATTGATACAAGCAAGAGTTAAGTTCCTCTGGCATATTTCTGGTCACAAAAACATCACCAAACATCCAAACAAAGGTCCCAAACACATCTAATATGAAACAGTCTTTTGACTTAACTAATTAATTAACTCATTCATTCATTCCTTTTCCAACCAACTTATTCCAGTTCAGGATCATGGTGACTAGAGTCCATCCTGGCAGCTCAGGGAACAAGGGGTGCACCAACCCTGGACAGGATATCATCCTCTGCCCATGGTGTCCCCCTCCCTCAAAATGGACAATGGAGATAGACCAAGGAACTAGCATGTTCACCTTTCGATTGTGGGAGAAAATCAGAACACTCGGGGAAAACTCACACAGACAAGGGCATGGAGAGAAAACAAACTGTATTCCCAGTCTCAAAAAAAATTTTTTTTTTTGGTTATTTTTTGGTTATTGTTAACAATATTTTCAAGTCTAAGAATTCCAAAGTAAACATTTATAAAAGAAGTGATGAAAGCATCCTAATACATGAGCCCTCTTCCATGTTTTTAATTTAATATGAAATTTTCTCCTGTATTTTAATTGTTACTGAATTATATTTGAAGCTTTACTTACTCTTATTTTTCTTTAAAAATTATACATTTTAACAAAAATAATATATACTCAGTACAGAAATTAGCAAGTTAAAATATGACCAAAAAATATTTACAAGTCACCCAGAATTCAGTCACTAGAAATAGACTTACTGGTGCACATCCTTAAGATTATGAGTTATACAATTACTGTTTATTTCAGAATCAACACTGGGACTTTCCTTTCTGGTGTAGTACCAGGTGCTCTGAGACTCCCACTGTGGAACAGCTAAAACAGTAGGTAGAACAAAACAAAATCCAGGGCTGCTTAGAGTGGGTAGTCATTTTTTATCTTTGTTGAGGTATATTTAACAATTTCTTTGGTACTATAATAAAGTTTGTATGAAGAACCCTGGATTGTAGCATTATGTAAGTTTGGACTTATTTTTTGTTTGGTCTCCTTTCTTCTTAAGAGTGTAATGAAAGAATGAAAAGCATCCATTCCTTTATCACACAGAGAAGGGAAGTGCGACGTGTGTGAGTGGTCGGCAGCTTGATGACGTCAGCAGTATGGCATCCTAGGAGGACAATCATTTCTATTCAGCGGGAATGCACGATGCCGAAGGATCAAAGGTCATTGCCTGTGGGCTCAAGCTAACTTCTATGGGAAAAAGTGACTGGATCCTCCAAATTTAACTTAATTGGCATTTGTGGGAAAACTTCTTTTCCACGTACTTCGTGCAAACTGAAGATTGCTGTTGAGAGCGCTACAGGGCAATGGGTTTATGCCACAGTTTCCATGATGTACCATTTTGTGTAACTAGTGCAACAGTACACCAGGATTGAGCACTAAGGAAACTAAGAATTCATAAAAAGAGAGGTATATTGACTTAATTACCTGTATTCCTTGTCTAAATTATAAGAACAGTCATTCTTCTAGTGCGTTAGATAATCTTTTACTGAATACTGATTTCCTGTCATTCACAACACTTTGCAAGTTAATATGATTTATGAAAGCATTTCCTCAATAATTAAATTTCTCAATATAAAATCCATACTAGTTCCTTTAAAACTTGTTACCTTCTACCTCTTCTGTGACCATTGATTTCTCTTCCCTTGTGTCCCTTAGCTGTGTTTGGTATATTCTAACACAATTGCATACTTTCTCTTTCTGAATGCTACCCATTATTTTGCTAGTGTCTTTGTCAAAATGTGAAGTGAAGTTCTGAGGTTTTCTCTACTACTCAATATTATTGTTCCAGAGACATCTCTGTGAATTGGGCACCATTTCTAACCCCCCATCCCCACCCCATGCAGATGCAGCCAGTCCAGTAGGTCATGAACTGGACTTCCTGAGTAGGAACTCTACTAGGAACTGGGGGGCAGAGCTAAGCAGACTATTAACATGGAAGGCGGGAGGGGCCACTCTCTTGCTTTTTCTGGTTTGACTGGCACCAAGGAACATGGAGGCAACACCTGGCAGAGAGGCATGTAGGACTCTTGGAAGAGACACTTGGAAGATACACCTGGGTGAGAGACATGTGGGGAAGCTGTTCCTGGCTGTTCCTTGGCAGAGGAGAGGGCAGCCATTGTTCTGACTTTATGGTGAATTATTTGGAACATTTTGAATGCCGAGTTGCTTCTTCAGTCCCACTCTCTGAATCCTGCCTGACTCTTTCTTGAGGTTCTCTACCAGAAGGTACCTTAGAAAACTTGAAGCAAGTTTTCAGGCATCAAGTCTGGGCTCTGTGTTGAGTCTATTTGGTTTGGCCAGACATTTGCCCATGAAGGGAGGGTAATTTTGGATGTTTTATTGGGAAACTAATATTCTTTTTTCTTTTTCTATGCATACTAATTCTATTAAAGATCTTTCATACTAAGAGTATGCTTCCTTTGCCTTTGTGTGGCAGATGACCAAACTCCTTTGAGAGCTTGCACCTCTTAACAGTTTGGGGTCCACAAGTACCCCTCAGTTGTGTGACAAACTATGACTCCTTACTCATTACACTCATTTATTCACTCTTCATGTATTTGTTAAATATCTATTATGTGAAGAGCATATTTACTTATCAAATAAATTTTAGATTAGCAAAATAGAGTCAGTAAGAGGAAGACAAATACCAGACGGTTTCACTTATATTTGGATGATACATGGATGAACTATGAGGCATTTGGTGTAACATCCCAGAATTCTACTTATTAATTAAACAATATTGGACACTTGAAAATTCCAATAAATTACCTGTTATAGGCCAGGTATTGGATTGATGCCCCTTAATGACCTGTCCTTTTTCCTTCATATGTGATTGCTGTTTTAGAGGGAGGAGGTATGAATTAGTGTGGATTTTGGAATCAGAGAGACACAGACTCCAAATCTATGCATTATGGATTTCACCTGAGTCTGAGTTACTGGGAAGATTAAGAGAAATAATTTACATCAAGCAGCCACCCAGCACAGTTCCTGGTACAGGCTAAGTGCTCAATGAATGGAAGTTACTGCTGTCAACATTATTACGATTCAAGGCTAGTGCAAGTTAATAAGATTACATTGTGAAGTCAATTCTCTGTATAGTCATGCTTTGTGAGAGAGAAAAGGACCTTTTATGTATTTTCTGTGAAGTATTTCTTTTCCTCCTGAAATAAAAAATGGGTTAATATATGTTTTACTGTGGGCTCAAGGATGGAAGTTATCATCACCTAGGAAGCAATGTCCTACAATGTCTCTAACGTAAACATGGGTATGTGGTTTATTTCTTGTATGAGTCAACTATTTAAAGTGCTTTTATTCCCATTTTTATCTGATATAAAAACAGTGTCTATTCTTATCTCAACATCTTAACTCAATTTTACAAACATGTTTCTTTTTTAAGTTAGGATAGTCAAGGATGTTTAGGATATATTTCTCAACAGAAAGTTATGCTTCCTCTCAGGAGGGATTGAATCAGGATTACCAAAGACATACCATGTTTTGGAGGACAGAACAACACTTACTGTCAAGATTTTTTTAAAAAATTTCAATTGTTTTGCTTTAAAAAAGTTAAAAATCTTGTCATTTAGTACTCACAATTGATTGAATGAGACTTCTAGAGTCAGAAACAGCAATGTTTGATTTCAATTCTCCCATCTGTAGAATAAGGACATAGTAAGGTAGAATCAAATTATGCAAAATAACTGGCACATAGTAAGTACTCAATTAAGATGAACTGAAAGTTATGAGTTAATTATCTCCATTTGGAGGGAGGAGGAAATAGGTGTCCAAAGAATTCTGGTAACTCATCCAGATTAAACATCTCAAGGGGATGTGGCATGGGGTGAGGGAGGCAGAGTTTTGACACAAACCCAAGTCTTTATGACTTCAAAATCCTACACTGAATGTGGGTTTTTGGATCTGGTACCCAATAACATAAGAGCAAGGCCAAGCTGTCTCTAATCTAGTTGCTGGAGTGAAAGTCACCTCCTACATGAAACAAGACTCTGACACTGATCTTTCTTTTTTGTTTTATTATTTTTGACTCCTAAGATGACTTGCTAGAAATTCTGTGTTACCTCACTATTTATTGATGGGTTCCCAATTTGCCAGCTCAGATGGAGAAAGCTTCACCCCGAAGGTAGTATGGTATAGTGACCTCTCTTTCCCATGGTCTTAGGAAATTCAACAAGGCCGGAAAAACGAAGCAAGCAAACAAAAGAAGTAGTCAGCCTTCACGTCAGTCTATGCTGACATTGTTCGCCTAATTTACAGGGGTCTTGATTGGATAAAGACTAAAAGCTCACTCTGAATTTCCATCAAATGCCTTTTGAAAACAACAATGGGATGGACTTAAATATACATGAGTCAGAAACATCCGGATTACATTTCCAAGGAATTATCCAGGGATTTAAACATTGAGGAAGAGAGGCGTGGCAACCATCATTCTGGTTCACAAAAAGCTTTCTACCAATTAGACTGGGCGCGTTGCCTTTCCCGAGACAGTTCATTAAATAGTTCCACCTAGGGCAGGTAAGAGGATCCTACTGGATTAAAGTCATAATATGCTGCTCTTTAGGGCTTCATCCCCACTGCTGGGCAGTCTGAAGTGATGGGAAGAGAATCACGTTGGATCCAAGTCCCTCTACTTTCCCTGAGGGGTGGCCCAACCTCTTTGGACTCAAGAGCGGGACCACCAGTTCCCTGGAGGCAACTTTTGTTGCTCTTGTTGTTTAAAGACAAAATTATCTTGGAACAATTTTTCCCCTCTATTTTTAGGTACATTGTTGATTGTGAAATTGGAGTCTCTAGTGCTCATTTCGTAAACATACCAGAGACGTCTCAAGAGACAAATGGATTGATGATCTTGCTCTGGGCAGTTTGTGGTGAGCTCAAAGGGATCCTGAAGAACCTGATATCTATCAGGTTAGAGTTTGTGGGGGGAGTGGGGTGCAGCATAAAACTAACCTGGGAATTTATGGGTCCTGAGGGTGTTCTTCTGGTTTTTACTTTCAGCTCTCCAGGAAAAGATGGGGCTGCTGGAAGCACAAACCCTACCTCTGGTTTCCCTGTTCCAAAACCATGGCAGAGTTGTCTTTGAAATGAAGCATCCACGCTTTAGGGCAAACCTGCAAGTTGAAGCATGATTACGATGAATGAAACCTGCATCTCCTCAATCTGAGGGAAGCAGCCCTTCAGGCAGGGTCTGCTTTCATGACCCTCCTGTGCCCCACTGGCTCCAGGTCCTGGTTGCACTTCTGCCTCCAGAGGCCCCTGAAGGTGTGGGAGCTGCTTAACCAGTCACCCTGGTCTCGCTTCTGAGAGGAGAAGGCGGAGGAGGCAATACTTTGAAAAAAAAAAAAAAATGGGAAAGACAAACTCAGACTTCTCCAACTCTCTAATTCATGTCTCTTAAAAATTTCCTTAATCTTTGCCTTCATTTATTACATCCTGGCCCAGCCTGTTTGTTTCCATGATTCAGGGGAAGCAGCAAAAGCTTGTCTGTCATCCAAGTTGAGGCAGAGCTGCGGTAGCCCAGGAGGAGGCCCCAACTTGGCTTCTGCTCTGCAAGGGCCCTGACTCAGGGGCCCACACAATCGTGGTCACTTTGTCTCTGTGCCAGGCCCCGTGAGTTCAGACTCTGTGGTAATTTACAGGCAAAGCTCATGCCTCCCGTCCACATCCCAAGCTCAAAACTGATTCCTGCTCTTCTGCCTGCTTCCCCGCCCCCAGCTTCATTTTCCAGAACAAGACTGAAATCAAGAAGGACTCCAACCCAGAAAATTTAGCTCTTGCCCTGATACCCCAACACACTGTGCCCTAGACTGAGAGATGGCCACCAATTCTGAACCCCTTTCTTTAGCTGTCATCCCATGGGCAGAGTACAAGGTCCAGAGGACCAGAGTTGCAAGTGGAGAACATAGCACTTTCTGGAAAGACCCTGTGATGCTCCCACAGCCAGTTCCCTTTTGAGATGAGTTTGATGGCAAATCTGCGAGTTCAAGCATGAGTAAACTTTGAATCAAACCAGCAGATGACAACTTTAATTATTAGGCAGATGTGTCACTTTTATATTATATTCAACAGTACTTAAATCCAATTACAACAAACCAGTTTGCATTGCTTTGCTGCAAAGCTGCTGTCACCAGTAACCAAACGAGCCATCCTGTAACACATCAAAAGGAAGCAGAAGGTCCTGTGGTCAGTTGGGCCTTGGTCCTGCTGTGTTCAATACCACACAGCCCCCTGAATGTCCAGGATGTGGGTGGCTGTGTCCAGTCGTCTTTCCTGGTGCTGAGAATCAGCAAGACCAGGAAGGTGAAGTCTTCTAAACTCTGCTAGTTAATTTCAGGAAGATAATGCGTCTTGTGCCTGGCCCCTGCTGAGGACCGGTCCTACTTGAGAGAGGAACACAGGAAGGGAAGGAGAAAGAAAATAGTGCTTCTTCCCTCTGCTCCCCTCCTGGCCACTGGTACAGGACTTCTCATCTTACACAAGAGGATTAAGAGAGCTGTTGGAGAAATTTGATGGGAATGGGAAGTAGGAATTTTAGTTACATTTCTTTTTTTTACATAAAAGTAGACTAGCAATCTCCGCCTAAATCAGATAACAGTTTTTTCTCTCTCTTTTTTTATTCCTTGTATACCATTTGGCAATTATAAATAGACCAGAGTGATTGTTTTTTTTTACAAGCATCATAATATACAGTAATTGGCTCCAGTATAAATATTAAGGGAGTACACTTTTTTCCTTTGAAAGAGATTTTGAACAACAATCAAATCAGGCAAATATTGAACTAGTGAATATGAGTCTGATTCTATATGCACCAGAATAACCCACTTTGGAGAGGGAACAATTTCTTTTCTTGCCCCCTAGAGGTCACTGGGGGAACTCTTCCTTGAACTGGGAAGATAATTTAGTCACAGGCCCTAGGAGGCGAAAGGAGTTACTGCACTTTTCCTAAAATGTGTATGTTCATTTTGATCTCTGAAAACGCAGTAGACTCTCAGCGTATATTCAGGGAAGATAATGAAGCTGTGACATAATAAATGAGTGAACCAAGAAGTAGCACACTGCATTGATGTAACAGTATCACTAGGAGGAGCTCTTGTTTATTAATAGTTACAAAGCCTCAGAGTCCTGAGCTCAAGAATAACCTCAGGTTTAAAAGCATAAACCTTAATTCTGAACTACCAGGTAATTATCGAAACAATGAATTGATATTCTTGCTTCTTTCAGAAATAGGTTAGGCGCAGAGAAAAAATATGTAAATTATTGAAGCATAGGGAGGTGAAGTTGAAGAAAAGTAATTGGAACTCTGAATGAAGATACTCTCGCTCTCTCATTTCACTCTGACATGGCAAGGTGAGAGGTCAAGGTTGAAACATGGCATTGTGTCATTTCTCTGTTTATGTATCTTCTCTCTCCCATGTTTTCATGAGTTTTACATACAGCACATCAGAGGCGAGGCCAAGAGCACACTGTCCTTACACCCAAGCCTTGTGGCAATACAGAGAGCCCAGAGTAGTAGTTTCTTTTCGGCCAAGGGTCTTCAAAATTGAGCTCTTCAGCCTCTGCATGATGGTCAAGGGCATCGATGGGTCAACGGGAAGAGTTCATTTTCCCATGGATGTGTGTGAACAAGCAATGAGTTTTAAAACAGCTATAATTTTAGACGACAGCCAAAAGAATGAAATTTACTGCTTCTACTTTAAGCTGGTGAAAAACAATCTCACTAATATGCAACGATAGGTCATATGATGGACACAGAAACCTTTGCTCCTATATCTAAAAGTGTTTCCTCTTTGTTCAAATTCAAACTCTTGTCTAAATCCATCTGAAAGGCAGACAAAATCAATTAGCAACCCTTTCACCCTCTGGCAAAAAAGGAATTTCTACAAGAATGCCTTCCAGAAGCTATTGGTTGTTTGGCTATTGGCTGTTTGGCTGATGTGGAGGCAGAGACAGGACTCTGGGCTTCCCCAGGGGATGGGAACTGGCTCCATCCTGTCTCTCCCCTACCTTTGTGGGCTCCGGCTCAGCCCTCTACCCCCTGGGAGGAGGACCACTGAATGTCCCGATTTGGGGTCAGCTGTCAGGAGACAGATCTGTTTAATATTTAGCTTTGAAGAAAATTGGCAGAATCAAAGATGAAAAGACTCAGTTCTACATGATGGGGAAAAACAAAAACAAGTCTTAACTGTTTTGCTATTTCCATGGAAAAAGAAAAAGAGTCAATGCAGGTAAGCGAGAGAGGGAGAAAAAGAACAGGTAGGAGAGGAAAGCAGAAAGAGAAGGGAGGTAGGGAGAAAAAGGAGGGAGCGTGGGGAAAACAGAGTGGGGGAGGGAAGGCAGGAAGGTGGGGAAGGAGGAAGGAGAGGAGGGAGGCCAAGAAGGGAGGGGGGAGGAGGGAGACCCCCATCAGTCTCACCAAGTCCCAAACAGTCAAGAGTAGTCAGCCAGGTGCGAATGTTAACTTACCATTCAGGAAAACGCCACTGTCAGTGACGAAGCCTCTTTAATGTGCATAGTGACCACCTGGGTCTTGTTAGAAATGCAGATTCCGAGTCGGTGAGTCTGGGGTGGAAGCTGCAGTTCTCGCTCTCCGCAGGGAGCAGGCTGACTTTCACATGCAGCGAAAAGGCACTGGGAGACCCCAGCCTGAGAGCAGGTCACTGCTTTAAAGCCGGCCCTGCAAAGCGGTGCAAAACAGACGATAAAGCAGCAGACATGGGAATCATAAAATGAAAACGAAAAGGTTTTAAAAACACCTTTTTAAAAAATATAGAAGCTTACTGGAAGGAAAAGTTCAAGTTCAGCTCGTTTTATACTCATCCAATAGGCTTGCTTCTGAGGTTGGCTGGAGTTTTGTGTGAAGCAACTAGAAGTAGATACGGGTTTTGCTGGGATGTTGCCTCCTGGCCACTGTTGCCCTCACCGATGCAAATACTATGAGCAGTTAAAATAAAGTGGACTGACTTTTCAGGATGAGTTGTACATCCAGAGACAGTGTGCGTTGGGAGGGATTCATCCTTTTGTGGAGTTTTACAATTTGCTGGAAAGAGGAACCATGAACCTAGGATACGCTGGGTATGACCATACACTGGAGTGACTTAGGGAAAGGAGTACTTGAAAAAGGTCTTGGTTTTGAAGTGGGCATAAAGAAAGTTGCTTAGAATTTCAAGAATTTTGGTCCTCCCTGGGGGCGCAACGGGTTAGGGCACAGCACTTACGAGCTGGCCACAGCCGCTTCAGTGGGAGTTCTGCCCCCAGCCCTAGAGGTGACCACATGGCTCAGCAGAGCTCTTCTGACCCGCCCACTGCTCCCCTCAGCAGTGTTCTTTGCCTGCTCTGCTCCCCACTCTGTCTCTGGTGAATCCTCTCACTGCCCCTGCACCTCTGGCTTGTACCCCAGTTCTGTCTGCATAAATAAATAAATTTTTAAAATTTCAAAATTTTACTAAACTGCAAAGAAGCTGTGAATTTTGGTCTCGCCTTCAGAATGAACTGTACCCCATCACTCCTCATCTTCTTTCCTTTTTCGTAGAGACAACTTAATGGTTCTATGGTTCTGTGAGGGCAAGAAGGATATACCTGGAAGCTGCTTGATTGTGAGTAGGATTCCTTTGACTCTTTCCTTAGCACCCAGTTCTTAGAGAACTGAAAGCTAATAGGATCCTGAGATCACCCAGTCTAACCTCTTCATTCAATTTACTAATTAAAAATTAAATGAGTCCCTCCCCGGTGGCGCAGCAGGGTAAAGCACAACACTAAGAAATTAAAGCCACTTCAGCATGAGTTCGATTCCAGCCCTGGAGGTGACCCACATGGCGCGGCAGACCTCTCCTGACCTGCCCGTTGCTCCTTTCAGCAGTGTACTTTGTCAGTCGGCCTATTCTGCTCCCCACTCTGTCTCTCTGGTGAATCCTGTCAATGCCCCTGCACCTGTAGCCTGTACCCCAGCTTTGTATGTATAAATTAATAAATCTTTAAAAAAATTAAATGAGGTAAATAAAACTTGATGGTATGCTGGATGTAACACAACTTCTCTATTTTACAGTTACTGTATCATCCCTGTCTCTTTATCAGAGAAGTTGGGTGCTGCTTCTTTGCTCCATATGTGTGGGTTGCAGACACCACAGCATCTGTCTTTGTAGCTGTCTCTGTACAGGACTCTGTAGTGTCCGGGTCAGAGTCCTGTACCTGGTGACCCTGACAAGTCACTAATGTGATTTGAATGCAGTGCTTCTTGCTTCCTCCAACTCACCTCTAATATTTTGATAGAAATATAAAGAAAGAAAGTACTATTAAGGTAAACTTTGAGGGAAGGCTTAAATGGAACACAAAGGAAAGAAATTCTCAGGCAAAGTTGACTGTGATAAATAGTCTAGAAAATGACCTTAGTGATTGCTGCCTTTTGGCATTTTCGCCTTTGCCCGGTCCCCAGTCCCATCCCACTGCAGTGGGTGTTCCAGTGAGACAAATAGAATATGGCAAGTGGTGACATGTCACACATCCAAGATATATAAAACATGCCTTGGTCTTGCTCTCTCACACAGTTATTTCCTCACTCACACTAATAGTTTCATAACACTTATTTTATGTGAGACTGTTTTCTAAGTGTTTTAAATATAGTAACTCATTTAATTCTCATAAGGTCAATAATGATTATGTTGAATTAAATCTCTATGAGGTTAACAGTTATGATTTTCATTTAACATGCAGAAAACTGAGCCAGGTAAGAATTTGTCGGGGACCGAGACCAGGACTTTGCCTCCTATGTACAAAACAACACTTGATCGGAACTTAGGGTAAACATCCTGGTTGAGAATGCAGCACACCCAAATCCCTTCTCCTACTCCTTTCTCCCTCAGAGCTCAGCAAGTTCCTGCACCAGAGAAAGGTTTTATCTCTGGCTCCCAAGATAAGTGTCCACTCCCTTAAGATGATTACGGATCCCTCCCCTCAAACCCATTGGCCTTTAAGACATTAGACCATCAGACCACCTCCGCCCTTACCTTCTGTGCCGCCCTCAGGTATATATATCTGACTGTTGTAAGAAAAAAGCTCTCTTGCTCTCTCTGCTGCACGATTGATCGACTCTCTGCCTTTTCCTTTTGTCGACCCTGGGACCCCAATCCTCGGCCTTGCTGGTCAAGGCCCCCTACAAGAATTAATTAGCTCATCTCCTTATCCATGATGCATTGCTATGTACAAACCATTGTTAGTGAGTGACTTGAAACAGTGAAATTTTTCTTTTTTCATTGGTCTACAAGTGTGGCAATGATGAGCAGGAAAGACTTGTCTCTGGGCAAGTTGGCTGGGGACTACAACATCTTCTTTCAAGATGGCTGCTTTCAAGAGGGCTAGTATGACTGGCAGTTGACAACTTGAGAGCTCAGTCAAGACTGTGAGTCAAGGCTCTATGTCAGCTTGCCCATAACTTCCTTACAGGATAGGCTGCAGTCCCAGAGGGGGTGTCCCCAGTGGCTACAAATATATACAACATTTTATGAGGGCATCTCAGAAGTCACAAAGTGTTAATTTGTCTATTTTCATTTGGCCTAAGATGTTACAAAGGCCCACTCCAGGTTCAAAAGCTGGAGATTTTGCCTCTTTTTTTTTTTTTTTTTTAAGATTT
>NW_004567136.1:2571244-2601698 GCF_000260355.1 Condylura cristata | reverse complement strand
AGGCGGGTATCAAACTCATGCTGAAGTGGCTTTAGCTTCTTAGTGCTGTGCTTTAACCCGCTGCGCCACCAAGGAGGGCCCTGCCTCTATCTTTTGATGGGAAAGTGCCAACATTCAAGAGGATTTGAAAATAGCAATGGGATGGGACATATTTTTGTAGCAGTTTTTGGAAAATATTATCTGCCACACACTGCTAATTGTGATAGAGTATATTTGATCTCAAACCATGTAATTTCAGAGGCCATACTAAACACACTACTGTCTTTATTTCCTTGCTTGCTGTTCTCCCCATGTTCAAGATGGTAAAGAAAACGTTGAAAAATTTGGAAGAGAATTGGAAACTATGAGAAGTTGCAAAGATTTGAAAAGAAACCAAAGTCTATTAACTGCAAATCATAAAACTAATTGTGAACTCAGTGAATGGGTATAAAGATTGTTTAGATACAACTGAAGAAAGAACCAGTGAAATGGAAGATAAACCATGAGTAATATACATGGAATGAAAAAGAGAAAATCAAATGGAAAGAAAACACAAAAGAGAGGATTAGAAAATAATTTCAAGTAGAAGGATGGAAATTCAAGGAAAGGAACACCATGAGCATGGTAAAGACATGGGCAAGCCTAAAGAAAAAGGGTAAAACTTGATGCTGTTCATATGTGGTAATTTTTAAACAATGTACAGAATTACAGTTCCCACTTCCCCTGTTAAAAGCAGGAAAAGGAGGAAGAGAAGAATGGGGAGGAAGAGAAAAGAAGGAAGTTTACTTGAAACATGCCTACATCAAATATTTTCTCAGATCTGTCTGCCAGAGAGAGTGAACTTAGAGCTTTTATACAAAACGTTTTATACAGAAAAAGACATGCTTACGAAACACAGGTAGGCAAACAGTTGCATTTTGCCAGGGCAAGGGAGCGCCCTGAGAAAGCATTCTTTGGGAGGGATTCATCCTTTTGTGGAATGTTCTCATTGTAGAATCTATCATTTCCAAGGTCTGGTTGTGTTAAACTGTGAAGACCGGCGGTCCTTTGTAATGACCGACCGTTCTCCTCGCGCACACCTCTGGTTTCCACTTACGCCTGCAGATCTTCCAGAGACGGTTTAATGACTCCTTTGCTTCTAGGCCCACCTCTGATTTCGGGCCTTGTGAAGTGTCCATCTTACATTTTCCACTCTAAACTCCCATCAGTCAGCTCTCAGTCTGGGAGGTGTGATCAGGATAAGCCCGACGCAGCTCAGGGAGGCAGGAAGGCCTGGAATCAAGCCAGAAATTCTGATGAGGTTAGATTTTGGTCCCAATGCCCTGCTCATTAGTCTGACCACAATTCAAGCTGAGGCTTTGAGGAGCCAATTCTGTTTTCAAAGATCGGCCTTGTTTATCAGTTTGACAAAAGTTGTTCTTTCCCTGGAGAGGGGTCTAGGCATGAATAACCAACTTTGTCACAGTGAGCCTCCCAGAGTGATATATTCTCTGGAACACAAACAACTGACAGCAACAAAACATGCAATTCCCTCTCCGGAAGAATTGGTGACCCAAGAACAGTCTCAAAATTGGTTCGATTTTTTATTGGCTATGCTCAATTTTGAGCCAATGAAACCATCATACTTCAGTGATCCCTCTGTTTCCCTTCAAAATCCATAGTCTGTCCTCAATAATAATAAAATAAGCTGAAAGGCAAATGTAGCTCTGGAAAGAATTCTACTTTTCTCTTACTTAAATAGTTTCCCACTAATCTGAAAAATTGCACGTAAGTCCAATGTGGCGAATGTGTTTACTCACACTATTGCTGGTGCCCTCGGTATCTGGGGCCCCATCCTGGGAACAACCCTTCAGGCAGCCGAAGTGAGAGGCATGCGCTTTGTCTGGGGTTCATGGTTCAGTAAGCAGAAGTGACTCCGACATAAGATAGAGGCACAAATCTGCCAGGAGTGCAGTCAGTATGGATATTTTTAGCCCTTCTTCATGCTTCAGCAAATATTCCGGATGCCCTTATCTTCCTCTTTGTTCACCCTCATTGTCTCTACAACCCAGCAGTAGAAACTGCATACACTTCAGATTCAATCGTGGTTTAATAAGCCCGCCTTCTCCTGCTAGCCTCTAGGAAATATATACATATGTGGGGACAGAAAAGCCTGTGTTGAGCTCAGTGATTGGAGAAGGGGTGGAAAAAAAGCCAAGCCATTTTGCTTATTATCTCCTTTTGCTCCTATTTCTCCAGGCACCCTCAGGGCAATTGCAGATGAAATCTGGCTTCAGAGCTATTTAAGCCTGGCTCTGTTTCCTCCTGGTGACACATTCCTGAGACTCGCCCCTCCTCCCACCCAGGGGCCGTCAAGCCATGAAGTGGCTGGGGCATCTCCTGTAAGCTGCAGGACTTCTGTGGACAAAGCACTATGCCGATCCAGATCATGTTCGTGCACATGCTCGATTTCTGACCCTTCTTTTCCAGGCCCAAGGAAGGAAAGAGAAAAGGCAAATCTTGAAATTATTGTAAAATAGAATTTGATTTCATCCTCAGTATCTTTTTCTCCCTGCCCCAATTTTCTTTTCCACTATATCCATCCCTCCAACCATGGTTTCTTTACTATGAGGGTTTGTATATCCCCACCTCCCACCCCAGGAACAACAAATGTTCTTTGTTCTTGACATGTCCATTCTTGTTGATGTGATCCTGACCCCCTTGCTCTGTGGGGTAGTTACTTCTCCTCACATGAAGCATAAGGAGAATTCTTTTACATGGAGAAAACTTTGAACTTCTCTTTGGCATATTCCCACCATAATTTTGTGATTCTGGATACTAGCCTATTTCCTCTTCTAAATAGCAAGATCCCTGAGGGTAAGAATGGGATTTTATTCATCTTGAACCACCCAAACACCTTGTAAAATGCCTTATTCAGTAAATGACTTTGTTGAATGGCTTCATAAAGGGTCTGAAATGAGATTCTCTTCCCTTTCTCCTTCTGCCTTCATTTACTTTTTTACTTTCTCTCTAGCATCCTCCATATAGAGGAATAGGTCGATGCAGGAAGTGATATTTGTGCTGGTTGGTACTAACAAATGCCTCCCTACCTCTGGTTTAATATTACCGCATCTATGATTGACTACATGTGATTTGGTGATTGGTGCACTACAGTAGCAAGGTGTTTGCAACTATCACATCAAAAAAAAAAAGAATGAAAAAAAAGAAATCTGCATTTATTTATTCAAACAATTCACTCCAAAATAAACTCATAATCTCATACTAAAAAATTATTACTGCACCTACGCCTCCATGGAAAATGGTGTGGAGATTCTTTAAATCACCGGAAGTAGAAGTACCATATGGATCCAGCGGTACCATTCTAGGCATTTGCCCGAAGAATCTGAGAACACTAATATGGAAAGACCATATATACATTGTTCATAGCAACTTATTCACAACCGCCACGATGTGGAACCCACCTAAATGCCTACCACTCATGCATTGATATTCTGTGGAATAGACACTCAATGAAACACTTCTTAGCTCTTGAACAGCAGACAGATGTCTTTGGGTTAAAATGAACTCCTCTCGTTGTGGATATAAATAACCAAATAAAACAACAGCTAAAATAAACAACAGAAATAATTCTTAGACTCTGTGAGAAATAGAGTGGTTACAAGGTGGTGGGGGGGAGAGGGGTGGAGAAGTAATGGGTAGGGAGCTGCTGTGGGAGCTTTAGCAGAGGATAAATGAAGCCCGTGCGAAGCTGTCCTCCACATGTTCTATAGTTAAGTAAACAAATGGAAAATCAATATATTTGATTGAAAAATATTGCTGCTTCTAGATAGTGTACCTGGTGGGTTCATCAACGTGAAGGTCAGTGCTGACTTTGGGGTCATGAGGCTGTGGAGGGCAACTGATAGGCTCAAATTCTGGCTGATTCGCTATCTACATGGTCTTGGGTCAGGCTCTTCTCTGACACCATTTTCGTCCTTTGTAAGTGGTTATATAATGAAACCTACCTTGTTGGAGCAAGGATCAGGCTATGTGTAAGTCACCTAGTTTGGCTCTTGGCACAATGTCCACCCTTAGTCATTCAAATATGTTTTTTTTCTGTGCTTATTTGTGCTATCTTTTCCCCCTGGGACCACAGGCAAGTCAAATGTCTTCAACATACTAGAATAAAGATATAGAACAGAGGTAGAGTTGAGAGTAGGGAACAAGGGTGGGCAGAACCTGGGGCGCTCACCAGTGGGAGGGATGCAGAGGGAAGCTTAGGAGAGAGAACAGTTTTTTAAAAGCGGAGAATGCAGAGAGGTGACTAGATAAAAAGACTACAAGACCAACTGGTCCTAGAGGCTGTAAAGCGAGTCATAGGACAACAGTTGTGGAAGCATGGGATTTGAGAAGGTCAGTGGACTCGTCCAAGATTGGCTTATTATTGAGTGAGTTTGACCCAAGTTCAAGGGCAATCATTTTGACATTTTGCAAGAGTTGCAGGCACTGGCTGAGTGGTCAAGAAGAGAAAAGGCAAAGGGAGAAGAAGACTTCTCATGATGACTCTGGTCTCACTGCATGCCATCTTATCTCACCGAGAGGTGGGAAGTTTTCTGAAAAACCTAAGCTACAAGCAGGAGGGTCGCTAGGAATCCTGTCACCTCAGAAAACGTCCTACCTAGCCATGGCATTGGCGATAGCAGACGGTGTGGTAATGAGCAGTCTCTTTTCACAAACATTGTGAAATAGACTTATGTACTCTCTGCACCCCTTCAGTGCCATGTTCAGACTATGAGTAAAAAAACAATTTCTCTCCCCCACGGTACCAACGAATCACAGAGTGACCTATTGCTAAAATATCTTTTCTATCAAAAGCAGATTTTCCACCAAAAGGATTCAATGTGATGGAGTCTTAATTTTTCAGTTTTCAGAAGTGTTGAAAATATATCCTTCAAAGAGGACGGCCAGCACAGCCTTTCCTCAAATTAGGAAAAACAGAGGGTATGGGGGAAAGCTGAAAGAAAAGCAAGAACAAAACAGAAAGGCTGCAAGGAGCTGGGAAGGGCTATTTGTGGTCAAATAGGTAGCACATAAAGATTGTTGCAAACTTTGATAATTTAGTGCTTCTGTGATGTGGCAATGAGGCCCCACAGGCTGGGGACTGCGCTCAGGCTTCAGGTTTTGATCTCTGTCAGTAATGAGATACCAGCAGCTCCTACTTCAAAGCTTTAACTGATACAGATAATCTCCTGAAAGGCCCCCAGAATCTCAAGTGATCTCTCAGACTAAAGTACGGAGGATTACACAACACAGACAACAGGGCAGATGATGGAAGAGGTAGTGCTTGTTTGATATTTGCTCTTTGATTCCTTTTAAATGTCCTCGTTTTTCTGTTTCCAGAGGGGCGCTCTGGCTGCCACACCGTTAACACCAAAGATTAGCATCGTCAGATTACTGCAGGACCCCAGGACATCCATAAATTTTATCTGCCCCCACCCCTCTTTTTTTATCCCAACTGTCTGTAAAAACATTGCCAGTCTGAATCAGTGACGAATGTGGTGCAGGGTAACAGGACCCAGCCCGCTCTGGAGACAGGGTTTTCCTGACGATTCCATAGTTGCTCAGAGATTACACAGGGATTCTTTTGAGGTTTAATCTCTTCTGAAACAGTTGTGCACTCAACGAGGGGGAGGGGAGTGAGACAAAAGGCCACAGGCTATGAGAAACATGTTATAAAACAGCATGAACATTACTTTCTTGTATCCAATTATGCTTTGAGTTGAAAGCATATAATTTTCAGGGCATGTTGTACCAGGAAATGTATCTGGAGTATTTTATATTGGGTGACCTCACACTGGAAGCCAAACAGCAGGGCAAGGTCATTCCTCATGACCTGGCCTTTTGTTATCCTCAGACATGAAAAAAAGATAACATTTCAGGGCTCGAAGAAAAACAACAAAAACCTAGCCAAACCAAAAATAACCCCAAATCCATCGAAAAAAGCCCAAAGATGCAGAGAAGTCATGACTTTCTTTGAAGTTGAGAAAAGAACAAAGTCTCTGAATAGGTTGGGATTGGAGGAGTCTGGCGAGATGGTGGCAGAGAAAAGGGGCTTCTCCTCCATATATTCACAAATAGATTATAGCAGCACAAAGCTAACACTGCCCGAAAGATAAGCAGAGAACATAACATGTCACAGTAGCAATGGTCTAGCAGAAAGGGGCAGGCAGACTTCGACTACCTTTGCAGTGATACCAGGCAGTGCAACTCATGGGAGGGAGGAGGACTGTCATCACTTTTGATACCAGGGCAGAGATACATATCAGAGTCCCGAGGACCCGGCACTGTGGGGGTAAGGGGGTGCACAGAGCTGGTTATGGATGATTCACCTGAGAATATTTGAATGTTGAAGGTTGTATGTTCAGAGCAGTGTTCAGTGTGAGGGAGAAAAAGAGAGTTTTCTGATGCATCACCAACAGGACTTCCTTTCTTCTTCTTTTTTTTTTTTTAATTTTTACTAGTTTATTTTTACATATTTTTGTGCATTTTTCCATCTCAGTTACAATCCCCTTGCGTTTCCCATCACCAAATCACCCATGTGCCATCACCATAGTTCAGTGCATTTCCCTCCCCCCACCAACAGGGGCTTTCTATTCTGGTTTTCCTTGACTTTGACCCTACTCCCATGGTCCTGTGGGAAGTTCCCTGAACATACCAGTTTCCACACTTGCCAGTCAGACTGCAGCCTATAAAATATTTACACTGACATTTCAAATGTATACATTATTTACTTTCGATTCCATAAAATATTTACATGTCACACAACATGTATACAGTATTTATATTGTGCTGTGTTTTTTCTGGTGAATGTCGGGAAGACTGGGACATTTTCAAAGTCATGAGGAAGGATCCATGTGGAGGAAGAGTCTAGGACAAGCACACAGGAGACAGAAAGAGTATCTTTCTACAGCCCCGGAAGGGGCTCCTCAGAGAGAAGCAGGACACTGGACATGATGAGGAGAAGATCATTTCCCATCTTGATCCTTCCATAGTCCCCCTACTGTTATGGTAAATTGGCTACCCTTATAACTCCCATAATGCCATACTAGAGTATTTGGAAACGAAGTTTTTAAAGAGGCTGTTAGTTCAAATGCGGTCATGAGAGTGGGCCCTCATCCAGTCTGATTGGTGTCCTTAGGAGGAGAAGAGACAGTTGAGACCCCAGAGGCATATGGCCACAGAGAAAAGATGGTGGAGGACCCAGTAAGAAGGCCCTTGAATAACAGGGCTGGTCAGGAGCATTATTTTCAGGACCAAAGCCCCTCACCCCCTCGTGGGTGCCAAACTCTTCTTGTACTATAGTGTCAAGTCCCTTCTAGTCAGTCCTCCACACACACAGTTAGCTGAATCCTTCAATGGGGAGTTAGCAGATAGAGAGGGCCAACTGTGTTCATTGAAAATCAGCATAGTCACTCTGTAGCTACAAGTCACAGAGAGAAGCCTAAGAAGCAGCGAATCTACTGACACCTTGACCTTGGATTTCAACCTACAGAACTGTGAGAGAATAAATTTCTAGTGGTGAAGCCACCCAGTCTGAAGTATGTTGATATGGCCACCACAGTAAATGAACACATCTACTTTTAGTTCCTGGTTCAAAATAAGTGCTCAGCTAGAGACCTCTCTGAGTTCAAACCACAGAAATTCTTGCTCACCTTTGAAGGTAGAGATGCTAGTTAAATGGATTCACTCAATCACGTAACAGGGCAAGGAACACAGAAGCACCAGATGCTCTTTTGACTAGTCATCAAGGCTGGGAACTTGGAAAGGCAATAGGCTTGGCGTAGAAACAGAGATGGAGGCAGCAGGCCCAGTTATCCAGCCAAGGCGTGCTGCCTTTCCTTGGGAGGGGCCCCACGTTCATCATCAGTCTTGCACAACAGGTGAAGTCTAACCACTGCAGCCATGAAGTGGATTCCTCTGGGATTTACTTTCTTTTAAGTTATGTTAACTCTGTTTAAACCCCTCAGCCTGGTCTCACTTCACCTTGTTCTGCTTCTGACCAATCCTATGGACTGATGAGCCATGTTGTCTTCACACCTTTGTTAATATTCCCTGTGTGAAAGATCGATGGCTGGCTTCTTAGTTTAATGACAGCTGGGTTTGCCTATGCCCTTGCCTCCTTGCCTGTGTCTACTGTCTCCGATCTCAGCTCCTCCAGCAAGCCTATTGACTTACCAAGTTCAGGAACATGATCTTAACTTCAATGAACCCTTGAATAATATGGGTTAGCGTAGGTCCACCTACAGGCAGATGATTTTCAATGAACACAGTTGGCCTTCCATATCTGCTGGCTCCTCATTGAAGGATTCAGCTAACTGTGTGTGTAGAGGGGTGACTAGAAGGGACTTGACAGATGATTTTCAATGAACACAGTTGGCCTTCCGTATCTGCTGGCTCCCCATTGAAGGATTCAGCTAACTGTGTGTGTAGAGGGTTGACTAGAAGGGACTTGACACTGTAGTACAAGCAGAGTTTGGCACCCACGAGGGGGTGAGGGGCTTTGTTCCTGAAAATAATTTTCCTGACCAGCCCTGTTGTTCAAGGGCCACTATGTTATGATGAACAGACTCGGTGTTCGCCCAGTGTGGACACTGCTCAGCCACAGCACTAACATACTATTGTCTGAGTCAGTAACACTTCACTACTTTTGCTCATGGACGTCTGGATGAGTATAAGACAAATAAGACAGGTGCTGCCTTGTGGATGTCATTCATTTTCATGGGCTGCATCACTCTGTTATATTAGGAGGAGAAATGCTGGTGGAATCCCATACCTCTCACTGGGAGCAAGCAGCATCTCTATGATTTTAGTACCTTAATACTGGCCATGGTCATCTTGTCCTGTAAAGATATGGGCTACTGTCTTGGTGCAGGCAAAGGGAGTTCCTGCAGCTTCCCTGCTCTCTAGTTTAGGATTCAAGCCCCCGTATGTCAAATACATGCCACTTGACTGTCCACCCTGTACCTGGCACCGTGCTTGCTGGGAATGTGACAGGAGCCCTCTAGGTGTGTTCTCCTGAGAAAGGGGCCCCACAAGTTTGGAACTGGCAGGACCTAAGCCAATGTCAAAGAGAGTAATTCCTTCCTTCCCTGCTCACTCTAGACCTAATACCTGCCCACTGGTGTTTGGAAGGCTCAGATAGAAGGGATCGCGAAGAGGCTACTCCTTTCCCCACAGTCTAGGAACCCAGTCCCATGGGCACCATATGTCACTCACAGTCTCCTCAAGAAACTCTTATTGTGAGGCATTTCCACAGACCCAGAACTCAGCTGAAAGATGGTGTTTCTGTATCAGATGAGGACCTGAAAAAGATTATGTCTTTACTGCCATCATAGAAACTTAAAATTAATTCTCTCAGAAATTTATTCAATTTGGCAAAAACATATTCGGTGCCTATCATATATCATATGTGTATATATCATATATCATATCATAGGTAACATATATCTTTGTGTAGGTAACATGAATATAAAAGCAGGACAATCACAAGCTCTTCTCCCAAAGAACTTCTGGTCAAGGAGGGAAAACATGTCACACAAATAATGGTTAAAAACCAAGTTTTAAGTGCAACAATGGAATTCTCTTTTCTGAGGATTTTTGAAGAGGCTTCCAAGTAGAACTAGCCAATGATCAGGCATGTAAATAAGTTTGAAATAATTTTTGCGAATCAGAAATGAGAAGTGTTTATAAAAGGGAATTTCAATGATGAGAATAGAGTTTCTATAGGATTTGGCCAAAAAAAGAGTGGGTCCTTTTGGTTGGAGGATCAGAAGCAACAAAGGTGATGGAATAAGATCTACAAACTAGGTCCAAATGGTATTGTGTAGAGTCAAAACTGGGGATAAACAGGAGTTAAACAGGAATTGGAGCAGGCAGGATGGGGGGAGACTTTTATAGAGAAGAGGCAGAAACAATGGAAGGAAATAATTTGATTGGCTGCAGCTTGCAAGGTTACGTGATTTAGGGAAAGTCTAGTTGGTCTCCTGGGTGGGAGCTGTGAGGTTGTCCTCTGGTCTTGATTTCTTAACCTTGTGGCATTTACAGCTAAGGTTTTGGTTTGTTTATGTAAGCTACTAAGGTATTAGCGCTACCTCAGTCTAATGGCCTCCTTGTTTAACTGACTTGATGCTAAAGGCAGGACTTTAGGGGAAGGTACTGACTGACCTTAGGGAATGAGAAAAGGACATAATCACAGTTAGGCAGAGTGATAGGGAGGTAGGCAAACAATGGTGCTAGATGATAGAGGACAGGTAAATGCGCACACATGGATGGTTGGATAAGTAGACAGATAGGTGCAACAAATTCATATATTTCCCTGAAAGTCCTGCACATCATAAACTTCTTGGAAAAAAACAGTGTTTTTCTCTGAACTTCCAAGGCCTTGTTACCTTGATTGCGGTGCAGCTGAGTTTGAACCCTGAGATAAGAAGTGCTTTTCTCCTCCCTCCCTCCTTCTCTCCCTCCCTTCCCCTCCCTTTTCTCCTTCCCTCCTTCCTTCCTCTTTCTCCATCCTTCTCTCTTTCCTTTTATACCTCCCTCCCTGTTTTCCACTGCCCATCTGGAAGTTCACACACAGAATGAAATACTATGTAATAGTTGCCTTCCTATCTTGTTCAAAGACTTTCTTAGAAATGGAAGGATTCGCTTGCTGTAACCATGATATGCATTTTGTTTGGGTTTAAAAAAATGTCAGCGACTCTTGCTCACAGAAAATAATACCATGATTTCAGGGTTTGGGAAGAGAAAAACAACTAGACTGCTAAAAGGGAGTGAGGTTAGCTAGGTTGTAGGGGCTAGGACTGAGTACAAAGGAATTAAATTTTATTGGCTAAGGAGAGAGTGAGGAGCGAAGATATGTGGACTTGGCTGAGCTTCACTGGCCAGTTACAGGTGTCCACACGTGGGGAAGCATGAAGGTGCAGCTCTGAGATTACTGGGCCCTGTCTCCAGGCAGCCTCCTGGTCCGGATTGGTGCCTCTTAACTTGAAGCTCAGCTCGAGGTTCCTCAATAAGCTCTGCTTTATTCGTAAAAGCAAGTCTCTGAGGAAAGTTTAAATAGCTGTTTTCCCCTTCTCTCTTGGGCACCTAAGAGCCGAGGCTCATCTAACCATTTAGCCTCAGTTACCCCTCCTGTTTCCTCACAGACACCCTGTTGACTTCAGGCCCCGCTGAGTTGCGCTGGTGTAGTCCAGGCTGACAGAGGTGAGCCAGGAGAGGCGCCTGTGCGTCCCTTCTGTCCTGGCAGTAACCTTATCCTGAAGGCCACCTCCCAGGGAACCCAGCCCCTACAGTCCCAGAGACTGTGCCAGGTACTCACCCTGCCTGGTGTCAAGTTGAGGTGTTTCTACATCTCTCCAGGGATTAAGCTTGGGATGTAAAACTCAAAAACGGAACACTGAAAACTACAAGGCTCGAGAGAATAAATACTTGAATGCCAGAGATGGAGACAAGCAGGAGAGGACATGCCTGGGGCAGCCAGCCCTTCCCAGGACACCTCAGAGGCGCTCTCCTGGAGGGGTGGGGGTGGGGGGGTTCAGTCCTGTGTGTCAATTGGAAAACAGAACTTGATTCCTCCCCTGGCCTCTGGGCTCCAGCCAAGGCCTTCTGATTTGCTGGAGAATGGCGCCATTAACTAGTTACAGAGCTGGCTGCCTTCAGCGTGGGGGTGGGAGGGGTGGTGTCGGAGGCCAGGGTTGGAGAGAGGGAAGAATAAAAGAAGCAGATGCTGTCAAAATAGTTTATTGGCTTGATTCATTAGCTTCAGCAGCTGCCACAAAGAAAACAAATTCCTCGAGAACTAGTAGCCAGCGCCCTCTTTCAAGGGAGCCTGATGAGAACAAAGATAAGGCTTTACTTTTAAGGGATCAGGCTTACCTAACTGGGATGCCTTTTAAAAATAGGTGTGTATGTGTGAGAGAGTGTGTAACAGGAAGGCGACAGGGCTGTGACGGCAGCAGACATGCCGGTGGGGACTGCCACAGTGGCTACACAGTCCTTTTTTCCCACAGTAACACCACCGCGACCGGCTGGGGAACTGCGGAAACAGAGCTTTTCTGTGTCAGCCTCATTCAAGCTCTGCAATTTAATTCCAGAGATAAGGGTCAGAAGCACACAGTGTCTTAAAGCTTCTGGAAACTGCCTAGACCTCACCCTCCCCAGCTGGCCCCCACCCCAGCCTGGGGTGATTGGCTACAGCTTTCTGATTGTAGGATGAAAAGGGTTCAAATATCCACTTAGGGGAAACTAACTAAATGAACTGTTCTTAGAACCACTCCATTAAAAATAATTCTTTTTATTTTCTTTAGTGAACTAAATAAAGGGGGCTCTATGAGACACAATGTACCATATAAAGAATAAGTAAGTAAATGGACCCAAAGCTCAGGTCAAGAAAGCCAGGCAGCTCTTAGGAAGGCCCCTGCTGGGTCCTGACCCCAGCTGCCTCCTGGGGGGACACTCCAGCACCCTCAGGAGGTGGGGGCACCTTCCAGAGTCTACAAAGTGTACACTGCATCCTGGTGGGGTGTGGGTGTGGGAGTGGACATTTCACTTCTGAATTACAAGTTCCTATGAATGTATGTGGGGGAAACAGAACCTCAATTTGGTATAGCACAAATAATAGGCGAAAGAAGATTCTTTAAAATGCAAGATTGTTCAAGTAGGACGCTGTGAAGTCCAGGCGTAGACGAAGCTGACGACCAGGGAAGGCAGTATAATGACCACTCTTCAAAAGCCCTGTCAAGGCCCGGACAGGGCCTGTCAGAAGCCTCTAGACCCGGGCCCCCAGTCCTTCTGATAAGGCTTATGTATGTCATCCTCATAAATCCCACCTCCACTTCATCCCACGGAACCCCCATCTCTAAGGGGAGTGGGGTTGGGGACCCCAGCGATTTGCATGAATCTCAGGTGACTCATTACCTGCAGAGAGAAGGTGTTGAGGTTGGACCTCATTCCCACACTTGGTGGGCCCACATGTTCGTTCATGGGGCTGGGGAGTAGGAGCTCCTCTCTGAGACCAATACCACATTGGGCCAGGCCCTAAGCTCCTCATTCCCGGTCCAGCGTCCTGTCGCTGTGTGGGGGAGGGGAGCACCTGCCCTGCCCTTCGCTGCAGGGGAGGAGGGTGATCAGCGCAGAGCTCTGGGGAGATGGTGAGGGGCGGGATTTGTGCTTGAAGTTGAGAGACACTGGGACCACTCGAGGCCTGAACCAGGGATGGTGTGGAGGCAGAGGGCACAGACCTGGGGAAAGAGATCGGGAGAGCCTGGGCACGGCAGAGCGGGCGTTGCTGTGTGTCAGGCTCTGGTCTCCTCTCTCACTGTCTAATGGGGGTCACTTCTGGAGTTGGGGAAGGCCACAGCGAGACGGGCTTCTGCTTTTATAACTGCACCAGGTAACAGATGCAATTAATCTATCAACATATTTTAATTAAATTCCTGCTACGTTGGGGACATGCTGGCGATGGAAGAGTGAAACGCAGAGGTCATGGTCCTTTCCTCAAAGGGTTCACTGTCTCTCTGGGCACAAAATAATAGATATGACACACGACAGTCTGTGTCTGACCTGGTGCCTCCTTCCCGGGCATTGATTTAAAGCAAGATAAGCGCGCGTCAGTGTGTCTGTGAAAGATTTTAAGGGTGGTCAAGCAAGATTTGAATAAGGAGGGATGGCGGGGCCATCTTTATGGGTAACTGACAGCAGCCCACCTACAGAAGGTTGGTTTCTGTCCTTGTCTTCCCTCCCACCTGCTAACACACACACACACACACACACACACACAACACAACCGAGTTAAACATCAAGCTGTTCCTTCATTTTAGTTTTTGTTTCTCTTGCTGTGCAGCGGATGCAGGCCCCATTGTCTGTCTTCTTGTTTTCCTTGTGTGTGGGGCAAATCCTTCAAGTCACCAAAACTTATGTCATGACATGTTTTGCCCAGGTTTTCTTCTATGTATTTTACGGTTTCAAGTTTTAATTGTAGTCTTTTACCCATTTTTAATTGATTTTGGGGCATGTGTGTGCATGTTGATTGCAGCGCTATTTTCTATAACTAAATTATGGACACTAAAGTGATCCAAAATGGATGAGTGGATCAAGAAGATGTGGGCTAATCGCACAATGGACTATTACTCGGCGCTCAAAGAAGATAAATTCATGGCATTTGGGGCAGCATGAGTGGAGCTGGAAGAGATAACGCTAAGTGAAATACATGGGAAGGAGAAAGATAAGTACCTGACGGTGCCGCTAAAATGTGGACTATAAAGAAGCTGAACTAGAGTCAGATAAAGACAAGTTTAGAAACTATTCCTTGATAGCTGACTACAGACCTGCAGGGGTCAGGGGTGAGGTCGGGTGGAGAGTGGGGTGCAGCAGGGTAGGCTGGGGTGTGGGGGGAGGGGCAAGAACAAAGACTTAAGGAAGCACCTGGATTGTAGTGGTTTGGTGGTGAGTGCACTGCTGTGATAATGCCAGAGGGGGATATTCAAAATTACCTCAGTTAAAAATAAACAAAATTTAGGGCCCTCTCTGATGGCACAATGGGTTTAAGTGCAGAACTATGAAGCTCTCTGCAGCATGAGTTTGACCCCTGCCCAGGGAGCTGACCCACATGGCACAGCAGACCTCTCCTGACCTGCCCGCTCCTCCCCTCAGCAGTGTATTTCAGCCAAGCTGCTATTCTGCTCCCCACTCTGTCTCTGGTGAATCCTCTCACCCCACCCCTCCATCTCTGGCCTGTACCCTAGTTGTTGTATGCATGAATAACTTTTAAAAAAATAAATAAAATTTAAAAAGTAAACATCAAGAAAAGTCCTCGATGATAAAAGAAGTGATTAAAAAAAAAGCAGTCTGATGGTACATAGCACAGCAGATTTGTGTGTGTGTGTGAGTGAGAGAGAGACAGACTGTTTTTAGAGGATGTCAGCTATCCTAGGTTTCACTGTGGAGAGAGCTACCATCATCACGTCAGAGCAGATACTCTGTCCCGGCAGAATGATATTGGAGCCATACACATCAGGAGAGAAGGTCTTCACTCCCCTGGCAGACTGACTGGGTTAACTGGAACTATGTTTTTGGCTTAGAAAAGCTTGCCCCTCCCAGGAAACTGGGGAGGGGTGAGTGACAGCAGTCTTAGTAGAATAATTAGGACAAAGAGTCTTTCCAAATCTTTTCTGAAATGCAGAAAAAAAAAAAAAAGAGGAGACATAGAGTCGAGAGTAGTTTCTGGCTTATGTGTCTAATTTAGGTAAGACTGTACAGGCAGAGCTCAGAGGCAATAGAGAGCACATGGGGAAAGAGAAGGGGCAGTTGGAGCAAAGATTTAAGAAGTGGGAAGGGAAGGGTATAGAGTGTGGGCTGGTGACTCAGGCACAAGGGGTCTGAGGAGGACTTTAGTGAGAGACTCACGCCACCACCATCATCACGACCAGGGGCAACATACCAGTCAGTGGCAACACACCTGTTTCATACTCACTACTTGTTGGCCGTTCTGGTAAATTCTTTGTGTTCATTATGATTTCATTTAATGCTCACCAGTTCTGTAACTTGCCTCTAATCAATAGGGTTTATGTATTGTAACAGAATAGTATGGGGCTATTACTTTTGTGTTGAGCTTAGAAAAAACTGTGACTTCTCTCTCCCAAGTGGGCTCTTTGGCTGACTTTGCTGAAGCCCATTGACATGTTGAAGATCTGAGGGTGGCCCCAGTCAATACCAGCAAGGACTGAGACACTCTGAACACTCAACATTTAGTAGCGAAATCTTGCCAACAACCATGTACGTGAACTCGGAAATGCGGAAATGCTTTTTTTTTTTTTCTCTTTAAGGGGGACCAAAGCCCTGGCTGAGGACATGATTTCAGCCTGAGAGACCCAGAAGCAGATGAGTATAGCTAAGTCATGCCTGCGCTTCTAACCCACAGAAACTGTGAGAGCACCAACAAGTGTTACTTTTAGTCACTAAATATTGGGGGTATTTTTATTACATAGTAATAGTTTACTATATAGCTAAATTTAAAAAATGTATTATCGGGCCCTCCCTGGTGGCGCAACAGGTTAGGACACTGTAAGCTAGACACAGCCGCTTCAGCGTGAGTTTGATCTCTGCCCTGGAGGTGACCCACATGGCGCAGCAGACCTCTCCTGACCTGCCCACTACTCCCCTCAGCAGTGTACCTCCTTGATCTGCCTGTTCTGCTCCCCACTCTGTCTCTGGTGAACCCTCTCACTGCCCCTTGCACCTCTGGTTTGCACCCCAGTTGTGTATGCATAAATAAATAAGACTTAAAAAAAAAAACCACCTCTGTCTCTGGTGAATCCTCTTAGCCCCTGCACCTCTGACCTATACCCCAGTTCTTACATGCATAAATAAATAAATCTTTAAAAAATGCGTGTATCATCTAAAGCCCAAAATATAGAAAGTTAATGCACATAAGCATATAATCCTGGTTTACTAACCTAAGTGGTTGGTACCATTTTGGCCCTGCAGTGTGCATAGGAGAAAGCAGTAGACTTGGCCTCTAGCAGTAATTCATTTTATTTACAGCAGCCGAATTTCCTTGAGGATTTTTCTATTTCCTATGGAGTAGAATATTATGGTAAAGTATTTCTTCCATTATGAAAATCTGAGAGGTTCAGTCCTTCCTCTCACATCTCTCCCATACCAACATGCTTCAGGATCTCTTGGTGACATCTCCTATGACTTTAGATTTTGACAGTGACAGAAAGAAAAAGAGGGCTGTGGGAGGTCATTTATTGTGTTGGAGACCTGGCCAGACTAGATCTTGTTGTTCTGCTTCTTGTTTCTTGTCTTTCTTGAGGTCTCTGGTTTCTATATGCACCCAATCAGGCCCCTCTACCCCTGGTGAATGGTAGGAACAGGATCTTCCTAACAATTCCCTAAAGATTTTTTAATTTATTTATGCATACAGAACTGGGGTACAGGCCAGAAGTGCAGGGGTGGTGAGAGGATTCACCAGAGACAGGGTTGGGAGCAGAACAGGCCGACTGTCGAGACACTGCTGAGGGGAGCAGCGGACGGGTCAGGAGAGGTCTGCAGCGCCATGTGGGTAACCCCTGGGGCGGGGATCAAACTCATGCTGAAGTGGCTTTAGCTTCTTAGTGCTGTGCTTTAACCCTTTGCATTACCAGGGAGGGCCCCACAATTTCCTTTTATTTAAGTCATCCTGCATTGCTTTCTATTGCTTATTAAGGACACTAAAAGGTACAGAGGAACAAACTTTGATAACTGTTTGGTGAAGATGTGGCTCACAAATGACATCTTAGTAATCTTTTTTTTTGGTGGTAGAGTTAGAAAAAAATCTGGAGAATCCGTCAAGTACCATGTTAATGGACTCCAACAGGCTCAACCAAAAGATCATCTTTCTTCACCAGAAAATTGCTATTACAAATTCTCAGGGAAATTACTGCTGGCTCAGTCACTTGAAAATGGAAAAATGCAGTCAACCAAAAGATTCTTTGGACAACAAAATCTACACAGCCATGTTGAGTGACTCTTTCTCTGAATGGATTGGCTGTCTGAATCACTAAAACGGGCTCACACCACACCTGCAAGTGACCCAGGAGGACAGCTTCAGCACCAGGAGCAGGCACGGGGAAATGGCACACAGTTGTGAATAGTTCAACTTGGGACAGGCCCGATGGGGAGTTTGCATTCGGGATCATGTTATCACACACATACAGGACCTCTTTCAGCTTTTCATGGGATCTACCCCCTCCTGCTGATATTTGAGTGAAAAGATGTTTCCTGAAACTTGGGATCCTCTTCTTACTCATATAAAAAAAAAAAAAAAGAAAAAAGTATGGTCTTCACATTATGATGGACAGCAAGATTACTAGAGGAAGGGTGAGAAAAGAGATCTACATAAAGTCAGACCTGTATATTGATCATCTTTAAAGAGTATTTTCAAAATAATTCTCTCAGTTCATTTAGATTGGCATAATAAAGTTTCTGCCAATAAAAACGACCCCAGAAAATAGGCTTTCTACAGAGGATCCAGCCAGACCTTCATATCCATACCCTAAAACAAACTGAGGAGACAGAGAAACCTGTGCCTTGATGGACATGTTAAATAAACAGACATAGCCAATTTGAATCAAATTTTCCTTGTGGAATTTAAATATCCATGGACTGAGTTTATGAGGACTGAATGGGTTTTTGAAGCCACAGAAAGCCTATTCTAGAACTGCATGTAATAATGTGGGAGACAATTTCATGTCTAGAATGTGATTTAGAAGAGGAATAGAGTCATAGGGATCTTACTTTGGTTCCCCAAGAGAGTCTGAACAGAAAAGTCTTATTCTTGCTAATCTGAATCCTGGCGGAACTTTAAAGGTTCAGGGACTCAGGAAGCTCAATAAAAGGAAATCTACATCTCCCTAGGTGGATATGTTTGAAAAGAGTTCCATTACTTCCTAGCTATTTTTTTAAGAAAAAAGAAGGGGAAAGTCCACATTATGTTGGATGTAGCTAAGTATCAAATAAACAAAATAAGAGAATAGCAGGCAATGCTGGGAGAGGCGGGGCTCCACTTTGGGGAGACGGTTGAAGAAAACCTCACCAAGAAGGTGTCAACCAAGTAATAAAGTGTTAGGGGAAGACCATGATGATTCCCAGGAAGAGCACTCCATGCAGGTATTAAGATCCCAAGGTGGGGACATTCCTGAAATGTTCAACAACAAAGGAAAAGCCAGAACAACCAACCAACGAGCTAACAAACAGAAAAACCAAGAGGAAGACCAAGAGAATTGTGTCCTGGAAGCCAAACATGTTTTATGGAGATGGGATTCATCAACTGTGCCGGTACTGTGATGATGGCTGAAGTGAGGTTAGGATTGAAAATGGCCACTGGATTAGCCAAGTGGAGGTCACACTCCTATGACCTTGGCTCAAAGACCAAGCAGTTTAGGTGGAGTGATGGGGCAAGAACATGGTCGTAGCAGTTTGGCAGGAGAACAGAAAGAAATCCAAGGCGATCAATTACATGACTCCAAGGACTTTTGCTGCAAAGGAAACCACAGAGATCAGAAAGAAGGGAAAGCGAGGTCAAGAAATGGACAAATGGGGCCTCCATGGTGGCCTTGGGATTAAGCCTCAGCGCTATCACCAGCCTGAGTTCCAGCCCCAGACAGGGAGCTGACCCACATGGCACAGCAGACCTCTCTTGTCTCCCGGCTGCTCCCCTCAGCAGTGGATTTCAGTAGCAACTCCTGTTCTGCTCCCTACTCTGACTCTGGTGGTTCCTCTCACCCCCCCCACCCCCAGTCCTCCAACTCTTGTGTGCACACCAGTTCCATGTAGAAACAAAGACAGAAAAATAAAAACAAAAAAGAAATTGAGGAATATATTATTCATAGAGTACCAGAACAACCCGGCAGGGAGGGGAACACCACCTTGGCTAGAAACAAAACCCACTCATTTACTGTAAAGGGGGAGAAGCCCACTGTGGACTAAACTTCAGCTGAGAGTGGCAACAGGGAGGAAGTGCTGGAAGTTGGAGGAAAGAGGAAATCATGTATCTGGGACACAGGGATTGGCAAGCGACCAGCCACCTCCCTTCCAGGCTGCTTTTCACGGCGCAGACAAAACATGGTGCGAGGTAGACAGGGACCATGGCATGAGAAACTGAAGCCATTCCTGTCTAAGCCCTGAGTGGGAGAAGGGGGCCAAGAATGGACCCGAGAAAGTTAGCTCGATTACCTGGGAACATGAAGGGCCCAAGGCTCACCATCAGGAATTTCAAGTGAGAGAAGTCACCGCACAAGGGAGTGGACAAAATGATGCAGAGCACAGTTTGCTGGGCGAAGACAGTACGCTGATAGAGCCTGATTGTGGAATTCCAAGTGGGTAAGGAGGGGTGTGAAGACCAGAGGGAGAAGCAGGCACGCACAGGTGCTGGGAACGATGGCTCCCGGCCCTTACTGAAGCTGAAGAGCTATCGGATCCGGGAAACAAGAGGCAGGGAGCCGGAAAAAATGGGAGAAGGTGGTTGGGAACTGGAGAAGGTGGTTGCGAATGGGCAGTGGCCCTTAGGCTAATGGAGGGCTACTCAATACAGTGACTGGTGATGGCCCGGCCAGGAAATAAAAACAGCAGAGAGAGGAGCTTGAGCCAGTGGGGGACAGGTCTTTAGAGGAGGCAGCACCAGGAACTGAGAGGCCCCTGTGCTGCAAAGAATCACTCGCAGATATTGAGAACATCATTGAAAACTTGAAATAAGGCAGCTGGAGCAACAAGTCCTCAAGGTGACACGAACATGTTTAGTGGGTCCACCCACGAAGCATTTACTCGTCTAGGAGAACGACCTGTATTTGACTTTCTATTTATTATTTGATTAGAACCCAGATGCTGTAAATTTACCCACTGAGTTACAGATTTCTGTATAGGAAAGAGATAACCCCAATGATGATAGTTTTCTGGCCTTGTAGTATATTAACTAGTTTTATATCTAACCTAATCCTATTCTAACTTTCCCCCACCCACTAATATTTATACATGATCAGATCCTCAAAGTGCTCTTGGAATCAGCTAGATCATTGCATTGATTTCTTCATTAATAAGTTAATACCTTTTAGAATTGTGTTCTTATGTGGTTTTATGCAAGTTCTCTTTTCAACTTAAAAAAAATGGTAATTGGAGGGTTATTAAACTCACCAATGATTTTAATGGGAATAGTGATGAAGAGAGGAACTGTATTTGGGAATAACTGAAGAGTAATTCCCCTTTATTTTGTTTTATTTTTTAATGACTACAGTATTTATTAATTAATTAATTAATTTTGCATAGACGAGCAGGGATATAGGCCAGAGGTATGGGGAGCAGTGAGAGGATTCACCAGAGACAGAGTGGGGAGCAGGACAGGCAGCTCTATTGAAATACACTGCTGAGGGGAGCAGGGGGAGATGGGAGAGGTCTGCTGTGCCCTGTGGGTCACCTCTCTGGCTGGGACAGAACTCAGGCTGTGGAGGTAACAGCACTGAGACTTAATTCCCAGGCACCCAGGGAAAACCATAATTTACCTTTGAAGAGCTCATTTAGGATGGGTCAGTCACCAAGATGACTGGCGTCCTCTAGGTAGAGGAAATTTAGACACAGACCTGCACAGGGAGGACCTCGTGAGGACACAGGGAGAAGCGGGCCAATGGCAAGCCAAGTAACAGGAGCTCCGGAGAAACCACTGTGCTAGTGCTTTTCTCTCTCAGTCCTCCCGCCTCTGAGAAAATGAGGAAATAACATCCTGAAGGCGCCAGCCTGGGCTACCTCACCGGGCAGCCTCATGGCCTGATGAAGTCCCTGTCTTTCCTTTCCTTGCCCAGGGTGACCACGGTCACAATTGGGCGAGGGGTTTCTTTTCTCTGTGTTCGAGCTGAACTTGAGAGAAGCAACCAGATAAAAATGTGTTTGTTTCCACTTTTGTTCCTTCAAATGAGCCTAAGAACTTGTTCTTAGATGTCCCAGATGGACTCACAAGCAGCTCTTATGCCTTTCTCAAGTTCTTCTAGTGCCACAACCATTTCGTTTAAGCATTAAAATATTCAGACTTGTGAAACAATCAAAAACTCCAAACTTCATTTAAAATTCAATTCTCCCCTCTGGAGTCCAGTCAGGTCGATTTTGTTTTAGTCTCACACCCTCCTGCTTCGCTCAGCCGCTGTTTTGGACCCTGCCCGTGTTGGGGCAACACTGAGTTTAGGCTCAGGCAATGTTGATGTCACAGGCTGTTGCCGGCTGGCACACCCCTCCCCCACTCCCAGGAGCATCTGTGCTGAGTCTGCATTTTCTCTGGCGGAAAGCCTCCTGCTGTGACTCCTTCCGTCACAGGACTTTGGAACTCCCCTCCTCTCCCAAGTCCCTTCACCTTTCAGTAGGGTTCCCCTGGAAGGCATATTCCTTTCAAGATGCCTCCAAGCTGTCTCCTTCATGGGATCCAGTGGACCCTCAGGCAAACAGGTGCTTTGTTATGTTTGATGGGAATAAGCTCATATCCCAGTGAGACTGTATTTCTCAGAGTTGTTGAGCATAGACATGTTCCTCGGGATCGACAGCGAGGAGAATCAAACACTAGTCCATCAAATTCATCACATCTCTTCCGGAGGACACAGGTCCAGCTGCAAGGCACCTTCTGGAAGCTCCCCACCCCTGTCACTTGCTTTGACTTGAGGGGGAGATAATCCTTCCTTTTGTCCTGCTGGGGTACGCTGCCTCCTTCTCTGTGAAGCTCTTTCCCTCTCAGCATTTTGGTTTCTCATCATTCCGAGGCTGCTGTTAGTTTTTCCTTAATGCAGTTCTACAGTCTCCTAGGTTTGGGGTGGGCAGTATGTCCACCAAGTCCATTGTCAAGGGCCTTCGTGGCTTCTGTGGCAGAGGCCCCCCGCAACCTGTTCTCTGAGTCTGGGTGTAAACGTCTCATCTGCTGGCCCCGTTTGGTGGTTTCTTACAGTGCAGGACATAATTTTTGTAGCCGACACATCTCAGGTGTGTGTGGTTCAGGTGGACCAGCAATAGGAACCTACAACCTTGATGAATGTATGCTGCCTGCTCAAGGAAGGCCGTCCCCTTCTGAAGAGTCCCTACAAGTGCTTGAGAGTCTCTAGAAGGTTCAGGTTTGGGAAAGAAAGCATGGCTGGTTTTGCCACAGCAGAGAGCAACAGTGGTGGGCACATACCAAAAACCAGGCATCTTCCCCCAGGGCCTATCATGTCTGAGAACTTCAAGGTCACAACACAGTGTTTGAGGGACAAATGCCTCTTTCCCCTTTGGGGTCCTACCCACTAGAATGAGAAATCTAAGGGTGCAGCTTATGTTCAGTTTCAGTGAAACATTTTACACATGTTCTAGTACACACTTGTCATAGAACTCAGACCCAAGCTTGAAATTCTCCTCTTAAGGATGACAACACAGAACCCTCAATTTTTCTTAATAATTTTTTGGCTCAGGTTTCTGACAACCCCTTGTCAATCTGTCCCCCTCCCTAGAACCCCCCACCCTGCCCCCATTTCTGCAGGAATGGAGGGGTTGCCTTGAAGGGCAAGGCATCTGGGGGAGACACAGACCATCCAGCACAGCTGTGCACCATTCAGGATAGACAGCCAGCCAGCCAGCCATGCACCCAGGCTCTGTCCTGGCCTGTGCCTCCGTAGTGTCTCCGCTGGGGTCACGGCTGCCAGAGTCTGCTGCAGCGATGCGTGCGGGAGGGGAGCGGGAGGGGAGCGGCCGGTGGGGCCAGGCGGGTTGCCAGAGCGGGCTGGGCCCTGACACAGATTCTGAATACAGCTCTGTGCTGGGCGGCCAGCTCTGCTCTCCTGAAACATCACATCTCTGTGTTCCGCAGTCGCAGAAATCCTGAACCTGTCACAGCATGTAGGCGCAAAGGAAACCACATGACAAGAAACTCCCTTTACCCGGGCTGGGCTGCGCTGAGCTGTTTGTTTGTTTTGTGTGTTGTTTTCTTTTAATGCTTTTTAGGATCAAAGCCCTTTGCTGGATTTTTTTGGGACAGTGGTGAGAAATTTTGTCTCCAAGAAAAGGTCATTGGACTAGACTTTTGGATTTAGTGACGGGGGAGGCTATAATTTTTCTTGCTGGCAGCGTCAGGCCACTAGAGAAAATTATAAAGGAGACATTGTACGTCGTGGGCACAGAGGCTGACACCGATGAGATAGAATGAGTGGAAAAGTGATGCTTGTCCTGCTTAGCGCTGTTTGTCCCAGTGAGGGCAAAACAACTTTCAGGGCCAAGAAGCATCATCAGGGCAATGAATCAAGGGGGCTGGAACTTTTAGCTGTATTCATAGAATGTTTTCTTGTATCTTACGGTTAAAAAAGCACCCCTGCGTTCATGTTTTCCAGAGAAATGTGCCTCAACAGGCCGGACGGCTCACTGTGCAATCTCACAAGCTCTTAAATGTGACCCTGACTCTGCCGTGGTGACCCTGGCACGCTGACCGTCTGCATTCCCAGGCCCCTAAGCTGGCCCGGTCATAGCTGCCCTGGGCTGGCTGGACTGGGCAGGCCCAGGCTATGAGGACCTGAGCGGAAGGGACTCGAGTGGCTGCTCCCTGGCGGGGAGTTGGGGACCGGAGCAGAAAGGATGAAGGGAGCACTCTGGTCAGCAAGAGCCCAGCCTGACTTGCTGCTTCCTGGCGTGGGCGCTGGTGGGGGCCCAGGTGGGACGGGCATGACAAAGCCTCAGACAGCGGGCCTGCAAAACTGGGGCATCATGCCTCATGGAGGTGGAAGCGGAGAGCGCTGATGCCAGTTCCGGGCCCCCTGAGGCTCAGCAGCAGCTCCCACCGCGAGGGGACAGTGCCAGCCTGAGGGATCACTCCTACCTGAGTTACAAACTGGAAACAGACCTGGTGCCTTGCGGACTGCTGAGCCTGCTTTCCTAATTGCTTCGCCAGTCCGCAGGATCGAATGACGGCTACGCGGGCCGGGTACATTCTCAGCCAGCAGCTGGGAAGGATTTACAAAGGCTGCCAGCCATCACTGGAGGCCTCTTGTAGGTGCCAAGGAGTAGAAAACTGCCCTCTTTCCTGAGGCAACACTGTTTCTCCTGCATGAACAATTCCGCTAATCCTAGCTTCCTGGTGATGATGGCCACGGGGCCGTCTGTCCTCACTATAGTGACGCTAGTGCTGCAGTAAATGTCAATCTGGAGAGAGCTGCAGTTTGGAAAGCAGGACACCTAGGCCATGGTCTTGATCATGCAGAATGTTGGCCATGTGTTCCATTTGCTGGGCTGGAAAAGTGACCCTGAGCTCTGACCTGAGGATGGGTCTGGGCTTTAGACTTCAGGTCTCTCATGGTTCCCTGGCTTGTCACGGTATGAAGGAAGGGACTCAGAGGTATTTAGGCCCTGACCCCAGGAGTGATGGGGCCACTTGGCCCATGAACGTGATGGTGATTACTTGTCTGCTGTGGCTGGAGGGCCATGAATGGGGCTCAAGAATGAAAGCACCCCAGCTCTGAAGGGGTCTGCTCTGAGACAGCTGGTAATAGGAACAGTCACAGTGGCTCGCTCCCAGAAAGACCAGCATTTTTATAACCTGATGCCTGCTAGAACTGCTGGAGTTGAATATCCTGAACTGCAATGTGCCTTGAGTCTTAAAGGCAGGTGCACTGCAGTCCCCTTTTGCTCTCACTGGCTGAGGGCTTCTGTGGGCATTGGGGGTCACGTGCTTATATGACCCCATCAGATAGGAAAGCTTTTAAACTTTATACTCGCTTCTCAGATAGAGTGTCATGAAACTCTTAGCTTCTCTTCTGAAACTCAAATACACACACACAGAACAAATGTGTCTAATTTAAGGCCCATCTAAAACCACATTTTTCTTTTTTTATACATGGATTGCACCTTTAGAGACCAGCTCTGGGCCCTGAAACTAATGTGGGTACTGAAGGAGACTATAGTATATTCTGGGGGAGCCAAGTTATATGGGGATTTTTGATGGTGGGGGGCTGGGTACCCCTCGTTCCCATGTTGTTCAAGGGTGGACAGTGCATGTGTGTGTGTGTGCCCAGAGATACAAAGATACACAGATATGTATACATATGTGTCTCTGATGGGAGATTTATTTTCGGTTTAATTTCAGAATTGAAGCATTGATGATAGCTCTTAGCTTCTGATATTCTGATGTCATCACAAAACTTTCTTCCCTAGTTAGAGACCTTTTAAAGCCCGGTAGTGAAAACAGTAGGCGTCACTAAGTGATGGAGTATGAGTTTAGAGCTGAAGGCAAGTTGAGAGTGACTACCTAGCTTGGGGTGTGGTTTTCACCATTGTAAGTCTGTGGGGGGGGGGCCCACAAAGGAGGCGGTGACCTGGCAACTCATTCATGGCTGCAGACCTAGACTGCTCAGGCCTGCGTGTTGCAGTTCTTGCCCCAACACCCCAGACCTCAAGAGAGGAAGTGTTCCCTGGCTTCGCTCTCATTTTAACATCTTTGGCTTTAAATGGACTGTTTTCACTTAGGTGAAATTCATCTAGCTCCTCATTACCAGACCTTTATGTAAAGAAAGAAAAAAAAAATTTATGCAGAAACTGCTCTTTAAGTCTATTCAGATCCTCCTCGCCTAATAGATGAAAAGGGTGTGTCCATTTTCCTGTTATCGCTACGGAAGATTCCTCACTGTTTCTTCTGACAGAGACAGGGGAAGGTATATTTTACCATATATGAAGAAATGAGCTTAAGTCCTTTCAGGGCATCTATTCAACTTGTCACAACTCAATCCCATTTTCCTAAATGGCTTGTTTAACTTGTGGAGAGTATCAGATGTACTGTGGTGTAAATAAATTTGAACAAGAGGGAGATTATTAAGTTGCCAACGAAAAAGGCATTTAAAGATACCCCATTACCCTGTTTAAACACCCCTAGCATTAGTGTGCTTGCAAACCTCTTCATATTAAGTCATCGTTTTAAAACAACACACATTGTTCAGCCAAGGCCTGGTTCCAGCTTGACATTTAGCACTTAAAGGAGTTAGAGACTCCAGACAGCCTTATCAACTCAGACGGGGCACTAAATGTCAGGTGCGCTGCTCTTGCCTAGAACCCACAGGCTGGAGCTGGGAGTAAACGGAGGCTCAAGATAAGTGCTTAAAGTATGAAGAGAATATGAAAACAAAGTGCTCACCATTAGCCAAATGGGTGCTGGCTTTTGATGATCCACAATGTGCGCTTGTGGCTTGGTCTCTGTCAAAAGTTTTTTAAAAGCAAGGGGAAGAGTGAATTGACACGCTCATAACTCTTCCACAGGATACAATAGAATAAGAAGGGACTGTTAATGATTTTTGGGCCAGGGAGCATTTCTAAACATGTGATTCTCTGCCCTCCCCTAAACACAATTAGTTTTAAGAGGCCACCAGAAAGAAAAAGAAAAAAACCCCAGCTCTAATGTGAAGAAATTGATGATATGTATTCATTAGGCATTCCAAAAAGTACAAATAAAAAGGCACTTGATGAGAAAGTGGCTTTTTTTTTTTAAATTTAATACTACAGAAACCAACCTTTGATCTCCTGAAGAAATAATGGATGGAAATTTAATTATTTCTGTCTTCAATTAACTCTGAGAATTATTTAGATGGAAGAAAAAATAATCTGCTATTGGGTAAGACACAATGCTTTCAAAACACGTTTGCTCCTATTATTTTCACTTGAACCTCCTGAGAACCCCATGAACTGGATACAAGTGTGTCCATTGTGTAGATGAGAAAATAGAGAGTTTCCGGTTTCATCCTAAAGACACCCTCCCCTCCCTCCCCCCCTCACTAGTTGTAAGTAGAGCTAGAAGCTGGCTGACTTCTGGAAGAACAAAAACAAACACTCCAGATAATCTGTGAAGATGTTCTCTTTCTGGAAAATCATTCATCGTGAATCCTCCCTCTTCCTGCCTCACACCCAGGAAAGATGGTCTCTCTGTGTGGCTTCTTGGTAGAAAGTCAGAGACTTATAGGTTAGAGAGGCTTCACTTTATCCCAAGAGGGGCTGGGCAAGATGACAATGGCCTGCAGCTTCTCCCTTGAGAAACGATAAGTGTAAATACTAAGGGTTTAATGAAGAGTTACTTCTCCTTACTTTTATACTGGGAATTGGTTCAGGAAAAGCTAATTTTCATATATATTCCCCAAAAGATAATATCAAGATTTTACTCTCTAGTCTCCTTATATCATAATAATCAGATTTAAATGAAGTGCTCTAAGTTTTATTCCTCATTTGTGAGCTGATCTAATCTTAATCTTCACTTTAGAAATTAGTTTATTCCTCTCGTGTTACTTTCAAGACACAGTACTGTAAAGTTACATGCAATTAAAGAGTTACTCTTTGTCTATCATACCCCAAAGAGTCAGCTCCATTTGACCATTAATTCAGGTATTCTGCTAGTAATGGGGCAAAACCGCATCTCTGCTTTCATAGGGCATGCTTGCATTCTAGAGAGGGAACTTATTAAGAAGGCAAAATAGATATGAGCACTTATCTGCAATGAAGAAAAAATGAAGTCTAGAGAGCAGAACATGGGATTCTTGTTGAGAGTTGGTGAACAGTAAGCATCTCTGAGGAAGGGACATTCAAGCTGAAGGACACAGAGCGAAGCTCTCCCTTTAACCAAGCCCAAGTCAAATGCATATCCCAAATGGTTGGCTTCTGATGGACCCTTAATCCAGCAAGAATATTGCTATTATTTCAACTTTTAAATACACACCATTTCTCCATTAAGTCATGAACCGATGTTTCTATGATATTTTATAATGCAATACAAATGTCAGTTTGGGCCCAGGACTGCTGAATATCAAATCTTTCCAAAAAGTCACTTCTGGAAAACATAAATCATCTCATTTGCTTTAATGATGGATGTCCACATGGCAAGGGTTCATTCTTTACCTCATACTCAATAATTCTCAGCAGTCTCTTCACTGCCTTTACATTTCTGCAATTCCAGGCAGTTTCCAGAGACTCTGGAAAGCCCCCTAAATCCTTGAGATGCTTTTTTCCTGACTAGAGAATTTTCTAAACACAATTAAACAAGGTTTTCCCCTAAAGGTGGGGGCCATTAGATTAGGAATCTCCTACTTTCTCAGAAGAAAGAAGTGAGCCAGAAAGAAATCTCTAGAAGCTGCTATCCTAAAGTGGACCCCCTCTGAACTGCCTGGCTGTGGTGAAGAGGGGGCACCTTAGGATGACAGATAAGACCACAGAGCCCACTCCTATAGAAGTAGAGGAATCCCCTTAAGAACTGTGCTTGAGATTGGATAGATATTTTTCTTTCAAGGCAGTGAGTGAAGGAAAGAGCCAATAAAAATTATATTACCAGGGCGTCTTCTTGTCTTCTTTCATTGCTCTTAGTCCATTTATTCCATGGAAATTGTTACCTTTAGGGTGATTATGCACACACCCTGACATAATGATGGCCACACCTACCTATGAAATATTATCACTTTGTACGTGCACTTAAAAGACCAGCCAAATTTGCAGAAGGCTGTGTACAAGGAAACCGATATCTTTGGGAATTTTTTAATTATTTGGCTTTTCCACAGGGGAAAAAGAAGCTTGTCTTCTGTGCTTTGACGTTGTAAGAAAAGAAAAGATACAGTTAACTTTATTGCAATATTAAATTATCCAGGAATTGTTTATTTTCCATGGCTTCTCCAACCAGTCAAAAAAGATCTGGAATCCTGGTTTGCATTGAGTGTGTCTGCTTCCAATTCCTAGACTCTCCCTTGTCTGTGAAAGGCGTCCTCTGCAGAAGTTTGCATGGGAAGTTGTTGTTGTATTTTGCCCTAAATGGACTTAGAATATTCCAAACAAGGATTGAGATCTTTCCCAGGACTGTTTTCCATGTTCAGTGTGTGTGATGTAATCAGTGACCTGGGCATTTGATTTGATCTTCAACTCTCTCAGTCCCCAAAATACCGATTCCAGTTCTTGCAACACACATCGAGTCAAGTTTTAATAGGCTTGTCCTGGTACCATATCTGAGACTGGAATCAAGTCTGACATTCAAAACAAAGTAAGTCACCAGAGCTCCTATGGAATGACTAAGGCCATTAAAAGTTGAACCAGGACTTCTGTCGCCACAAAGGTCAGACAGGCTTTCTAGGTCTCTTTTTTTCAGACAACATACTTGTTGGATGGTAACTGGAACAAGGTTGATTTGGCTAAAAGTGGCCAAGTAAAGAATCACCTCTGATAGCAGAAACACCTTGGGACTTGAGAAGAACCTGACAAGTGGGGCCCTTGTCAGATGAGACCTCACAGGTGTACCCCACGTGAAGCTTACATCTCCAATGGCTCCCACCCCCACATTGTTATGTGGAAGCGGAACTTCATCACAGCGGGGATTGCCCTTTAAGGAACTGCAGAGACCCTGAGGTTTGGAGGTTAAGGAGTTTGTTTCTTTTATTTTTCTCATTCTCAGCGCCTGTAAATTCTTATCTGTACAATCTAGATGATAAAATCATAGGGAGTGTGTGATGACTAGATCAGAGGTTGCATAAAACCTTCCTTTCCTACCTTCTTCATTCTTTCCATTTGGAAAAAACATAACTTGGAAGACTTCTTTTTAAAATATCTAGGGCTAGAACAACAGGTTAATTCCACACAAAGTATTATCTACAATATTATAGATAACATTTTGTATTCATATGTTTATAGGCGTAACTTTTAGGTGTGTAAATATAAATGTGTGTGTGTGTAACTTTCGCCTTTATTCTTCCTAATGCTCCTGTGGTATGGACATCATAACCTTCACATTTTACAGATAAGAAAGTTGAGGCTCTCCCAAGTTCATTGATTTGCCAGAAATCTTACTTTTTTTTTTTTTAAAGATTTATTTATTTATGCATACAGAGTTGGGGTACAGGCCAGAGATGCAGAGGGTGAGAGGATTCACCAGAGACAGAGCGGGGAGCAGAACAGGCAGATCGAC
>NW_004567136.1:2555785-2571144 GCF_000260355.1 Condylura cristata | reverse complement strand
GATCTCCTCCAGGGCAGGCGGGAATCGAACTCATGAGGAACTGGTTTCAGCTTCTTTGTGCAGTGCTTTAACCCGCTGCGCCACCAGGGAGGGCCCCAGAAATCTTACTTTTGATCATTGCTTGATATAGGATCTGACGCAGATTCATTTCCCCACCTTTCTATAGGTTCAAATTCCAGTGGATAAAAGCAGATTGTACATTTTAATCAAAACCTAAAAGACAAGTCAGATGGCACAGATCAAATGGCACACCATCCCACAGAGAATGTAGGATGCTTATTAAAACAAGGAGCTGGCACCCCAGCCCTCGAGATTCTGACTCAGCAGTTTTCTGGCCAGGCCCACTTCTGGCCAGGCCCACGCATCATCCGGGTACAACATGTGGAGGGCGATGTAAGCAGTTCATGGTTCACCATTTGATGAACCTGAGTGGAGACACAATTTGTTAACATTTCTCCTCTTCCACCTCCACGAAGTAAGAGTAGGGCAACTGTAAATAACCACTAACATGTAGTCAAGACTCTCTAAATGATGAACTGAAGAAAGCAGAGTTTTTCTCTCTCGAATTTTATAGATTTTTGAATTGTGTTTTTCTGTAGGAAATGTTTGGGAAAATAACGATTCACTGGGACACCAGAAGCTCTGATCATGAACAGTCCTCTCTTCATTCCAGGAATTGGAAGTAATGCTGACGTCACCTCTGAATTCAAGAGATCCTGGCACCTGTTTGTAGGTGTGGTTTCAGGTACTCTGCCTGTACTCATCAGACTATTCTCTCACGAGGAATCTGTTTTAAAACACAGGTGCTACTGGGCTGATGGCTGGCTTCTTTCCTGAAGAGGAGAAACTATTGGCGCTTGTTCTTGACATCTGTTCTTGAACTGGGCTGATGAGAGTCCCCGTAGAGGCTTGTTCAGACACAGACTGCAGTGTCCACTCCCTGTCATTTGTAGAGGTTTGGGGTGGAGACCAGAAGTATTTCTCCAAGGCGATGCTAATGCTGCTGGGTTAGAAGCAACACCCAACTGAAGGGGGAAGAATAAGTTTATTATTTTGTTTCTTTATAGTTTGGAAGTATTCTGGCTTCAGGTGTGGCTTGCTCCAGAGTTCAGACAAAATCATCAAAATCATCAATCATCTCTTCATTTCTTGCCACCACTAGAGAAAGTGCTAATGGCTCTGATTGTAATAGTTGACATCACATGCCCACTTCTTAACCAACCAGTGTTGCTAGGGATGCCTGAATTACATGCTTCCCAGACAAAATGGACTTAGATGTGAATTGCAAAGTGAAAACTAGATATTGCTAGATGAAGAGAAATGAATGGAAAAACACAAATAAAGAAGATTACAATGGAGGCTCAGGAAGAGTGAGGAGACAGGGATAGATCAATTGGCATTGGACTTGAGGACCCCAAGTACCCTGGACTAGAATACTTAGTTTTCTTTCCGCTAGTACTGTTGTAGACTGAAATTTTCAACCTTTGGTAAATGTGAGTTATTTTGTTTCAAGATTTTATTGATAGATGGAGGGGCATGGCTAGGATGTGAAGTTTGTATCTGTGGCTTTAGAGAGTTAGGATCAGTTAAGCAAATTTGCTCTTGCCTTTTCTATTTTTTTTTAAAAGATTTATTTATTTATTCATATAGAACTGGGGTACAGGCCAGAGATGTGGAGGGTGAGAGGAGTCACCAGAGACAGAGTGGGGAGCAGAACAGGCAGATTGACAAAGTACACTGCTGAGGGGAGCAGTGGGCGGGTCAGGAGAGGTCTGCCTCGCCATGTAGACTCCTCCGGGGCAGGCGGGAATCGAACTCATGCAGAAGTGGCTTAAGCTTCTCAGTGCAGTGCTTTAACCCACTGCGCCACCAGGGAGGGCCTTGCCTTTTCTATCTTATGCAATAAATTAACTTCCCTTGTTTTCTTAATGTCAGGTTTGTGTTCTACTTCCTTGCTTATAGCTCCAGTCATGAGACCCTATTACTTACTTGCTTGTGACCTTAATTAAGTCATTTAAACTTTCTGAAATTCAGTTTGCTTTCCTGTAAAATGAAGAGTTGGTTAGACGATCTGAAAGTCTCCTCCTACATAAATAAACGTGGTGGGAATCTCAGCTTTAGCCTAAATTGTGTCCACTCTTGGGATTCAAATATGACTAGCTATGTCTGGGAAACTCGCAAAACAAAACTTGGAGAATCCTAAGGGAAGAAGGAATCAGACACAATCAGCCAGACTTATAGTCTCTATCACCTGGATTTCCTCTCGAATCCCAACTTCTAGTGACTCATATGAGAATCCTTTATAAACAGGGAGAGCCATAAACAAACGCCCAAAGATATGTCCTATAAAAGTACTGTACAATGTTTACTTAGAAAGAGAAGAGAGATTTTCTTCCCTTTTTCCCACCATAGCACACTACACAGCTTGGTACCTAGAACATTTATTCCAACTAAAAACACACATTGGAAAAACTCTCTCACTTAAAACTTGCAAGCAGCCTCTACCAACCATCTTCTCTAAAATATTAAGATTGGAGGTTTTAAAATATAACAGATTGAAAATATACATTTAGTCCTATTCTTTTCCAAAACACCCACAAAAAGAGAGAAGAAAAAGCCCTTCCTGGTGGTGTGATGGATTAAAGCAGAGCACTATGGAGCTATCCACAGCCACTACAGCACGAGTTCGATCCCTGGCCAGGGAGCTGACCCACATGGCACAGCAGACCTCTCCTGTCTCGCCTGCTCCCCTCAGCAGTGTATTTAGGTGGATCTGCCTGTTCTGTTCCCCATTCTGTGGTGAATCTTCTCACCCCTGAACCTCTGGCCTGTACCCCAGTTTTGTATGCTTAAATAAATTTAAAAAATAAAGAGAGTGAAGGAAAAAGGAATGATAATGACTCAATGTTGCAAGCTGAAAAGTGAAGGAGTAAGTGATGCCTAACCTAGCAAGCCATAGAACAGTGAACCCTGAGCTTATGTTGAAGAAAGCAAAGGTAGCTATATTTGCATCAAAAAGGCCTGCAAAACTCCGATAATGATAGTACCAGGTACCTGTGGAAATGGGGTAAGAGTGCAATAGAAATAAGATTAATTTTTTGAGCATTTGTTTTCATCTCATGGACATACCATAACTTACTGAGCCCTCATGTATGCATTTAGTAAGTTTAGGGTTTTTTTTAAGTGTTACAAGTAACACTACACAGAACCTTCTGGCACATAAAGATTCTGCATGGTTCTCTAATTATTTCCTTAGGATAAAATCCTGGAAGTGTTCTTACTTCAAAGACTATAAACACGTTTATGGCTCAGATAGATATTGCCAAACTCCCTCAGGAAAGTGTGTGCACGTGTGGACTCAGCAGTAGTGTAAGTCACGCCCAATTCCTCACACTCTTGCCAACAGTAGGGATCATAATCCTTTCCAGTCTTTGACAGTCTGATATGTAAAAATGGTCTCACTTTAATATGCATTCTAGTGGTCCTCCCTGGTGGCGCAATGGGTTAAAGCACAATGCTAAGAAGCTGTCTGCAGCCACTGCAATGCGAGTTCAATTCCTAGCCCCAGAGGTGACCCACATGGCACAGCAGAACTCTCCTGTCTGGCGTGCTCCCCTCAGCAGTGTACTTCAGTCAATACTCCTATTCTGCCGCCCCCCCCCCCGGCCCCCACTGCCACTCAGGGAATACATTTGATTAGAATTAGTCTTGATTTCTTCCCCTTGGTTAATGGTTAATGGTCAATCTTATATAGACACATGGTGAAAACTCAGGGGTGTTGGGTGATAACTATTAACACCTTATATCACATTAGTTTATGAAGCACTTTTCACAGTTGTATAAAGCATTAAGAGAATCACATAGTCATGAGGATATTCTAAGGTCTGTTCTCTGAAACTGAAGTGCAGCTCAGTGGTAGGTTTGAAAACATTTGGGAGGAAAATCCAGTTTATTGAATTCTCCCTGAAAATTTAATTTACTAGCTTCAAATATTTCAAGAATCAGTGCTTCCCTGTTTTACCATGTAGTTGGGTGAATAGCCAGATTTAGAAACCACACATAATTTATTTTCATATCAGAAGGACAGTTAGCTAGCTTCCAATTAAGCATCGCTTATGTAAGGAAGGGCATGGCCATTCTATTTTGTCTGTTATTGTTAGTAAGTTCAACTTAGTCTGAATCAAAGTCAAGTTTGGGTTATCAGTGTATAAAAAGAATTCAAATAAATATAAGACTAAACACCTGGCCATTGAAGGGTTCTTGTCAGTACTTTAGAAAATTTCAACAATAATAATGACCTCTTAGTGTAAACTTTAATTTTTCTTATTTGGGGGGAAATCCTAGTATTCTAATTGATCCAAAGACAATGAGTCCATAGTTTTATTATTTATATCGAGTAGGTAAGCACATGATGGTTAGAAAGGGGAGATGAAGACATGTTTTTAAGATTCTTGTTTTTGTTACTTCTCTTTATGTCCCAAGACCAGGGGACTTCAGGGAGGTCAGTTGTTTCACCTACAAAGTAAAATGATCATTGTTTCCATCAAAACCAAGTCCAGCTGGCTTCATCAGAGAAAGAGTGATTGGGTGCCTTTTGATCACATTCTAAAACCATATCACTGGCAGTGAGTATCATCTATTTTGGACATCATTTTGGGGTAGGGGGTTAATGCAAAGCTACTTGATAATATAAAGTTAGATTTTGCACAACAAAAGGTACTGAGCTTAGTTTTCAGTCAGTATGGGGCTTTTAATGTCTGTTTATATATAGGTAAAAGGGGAAAGAATTGAAAAATATCCAGGCAAATGAACTGAGGGATATAGAACTACTTCTTCAGTGGAATGGTAACCCATGAAATTAACTAATGAAGAAGAGGTGCTAAAATGAACTTTCCATATTACAACGGCCAATTATTCCCCAGGTGCAAACCTTTCTTCTACCTGCAGACCCCATTCACTCATTATTTCCCTGTGACATTCCTGTCGCTTGCCATGCAGAACGCTTTTGCTACTTTCTGTGGGTGCTCTGGAATTTTAAAGCATAGGGGATCCTAACCCTGGAACCCAGAAAGAACCCTGCAGTGGGGTTGGGATTAGCTGATCAAGCAATGGACAATGTTCAGTGAACATACAGAGTTGCAAAACACTGCTCAAATCCAGCAATTCCAAGATGTATCCAGTGACATTAGTTACCTCAGGTGCTTTCTAAATATCTAAATTCACAGGCTCTATCCTGAAACTACCGAACTGGAATTTTGGGGGTATAGCTGGGTCTTCTGATCTGCCAACTAGAATCACCAGCACCACTCAGGGTTTTTTCTGTAGCACAAGCTTTTGGCTCAGTCTCAGAGCTACTGCACCAGATGCTACACTTCATCCCCCAGGCAATCACCACCAAGTAAACTTTGTACGAGAAGTGTTTCTGCTGACTCCTTCTCTACTGCTGAGGTTTGCAACCCTGGATGTAAATTAGAATCACTTGTTTTCTTGCTTGATTGAGCATAATACAAATGCCTAGATTGGAGGCCGCATCTGGACACACAGTTGTTGTCTTTTGTCAAGTTATATTAATGAGCAACCAGAGTGAGGAGACCACTAATGAGAGACAGCTGAGCGAGGACAGCGAGTCCACTCGGATGAACAGGTCAGTCTCTGTTCCTGCCTCCTAGAACATCACACTCAATTCATCTCCTGCTTATTGTACACTTATGCCACAGAAGGAAATAATTGCCAAAGGGTCTGAGAGCATGTCTAAATTTACATACATACTTTCATTTTTTCAATAGGGAGCAATAAAATTTAATGGAAGATCTCAGGATGTGTAGGATCAAGACAGGTAGAGATGAAGAGAAGCGTGTTCAGTATCCAGTCTAAATCTGAAAATAGTAACAAGTCAGCCAAGTATTCTGCTTTATTCTCTCCCATGAGATTTCCTTAATAAAAATATAGACAGATAGATGGATATATATATAGAGAGATGTATCTATACATAGATATACATACTATATATCTATAAAGTTATATATCTGTATATGTATATATATGTGTGTATATATATATATATTCATGTTTTTGTTAAATAAACTTAAAATGTGAAAGGGAAAAAAGATTTCTTGTCCATCTAGAATAACTAGAAAACATGCGCTTTAAAAAACTTTCGTTTCTGGCTCTCCCCTGGTGGCGCAACAGGTTAAAGCACTGCATTATGAAGCTCTCTTAAGCCACTGCAGTGACTCCCAGCCAGGGAGCTGCCACTGGGCGCAGCAGACCTCTCCTGTGTCGCCTACTGCTCCCCTCAGCAGCGTACTTTGTTGATCTGCCTGTTCTGCTCCCACTCTGTCTCTGGTGAATCGTCTCACCCACCACACCTCTGGCCTGTACCCCAGTTCTGTATGCAGAAATAAATAAATCTTTTAAAAAAACAAACAAAAAAACCCCTTTCCTTTCTGAGCCTATCTTCCTCCTCTCCTGGTGAAACTTGAGTAAGGTCATATTGTCAACCTTTTACTCTCATTACCCTCAGCAGAATGGCCACAGGGACCTGGCAATTACCAGTGACACCAGACCAACCTGACGTATTCAGCTAAGCCAGCAGAGTTTGGGCTAGACGGCGAGATACCTTTTCCAGGTGTACCTTGGGATAAGGGGGATCTAAGACAGGGGCTGGAGATGTCTCATGCTCTCAAGGGTCGGGAAAAGACTTAGGGAGTCGAGGTACCTCCTATACTCAGTACCACAAAGCTGCCTCACAGGGGTAACACCAATGAAAGACAAGTTTTCTTGAAGACACGGGAACATCAGGACAGCTGAGAACCCTTCAAAGGCAATGTCTAAAGTCATCTGGACCCAAGACCTTTTCTTTCCTGTGCTGGATAGAGTCAGGAAGGGAAAGATGTTTCAAAAGTGAGAGAAAAAGAAACCGCTTGGTGCCTGGTGCCCTGATGGTCTGGCTGTGGGCTGGTGCCAGAGCAAACCACTCCGCATCCGACCTGAATCAGGCTACCTTTTTGCTCCCTCAGTGAAGCTGTGGCAGTGGGGTCCATTCTCAAACACCCACAGAGTGGGCACCTTCCTAGGGCCGTCTACACTCACGAACAAAGGCAAGGCCACAGCGGACGACGACAGTTTCCAAACAGTTTCCAGCAATGGTAGACCTTCTCTTTAAATATTCCAACTGAGAGTATAAAGACAGCTCAGATCTATTTCCTGTCTGTGTTTAGGGCAGACATCACGCATCCGCTTCAGTTAAGCGGGTAATAAGTTTGGGTGCTGGGGGCAGGGAGGAGTGTGGCCACTTGATAGTTTGTTTTCTGAGAAGTCAGAGACATACCACTTTCTGTCAAGACTTAGAATGGCTGTTTAGTTCCTCCCTTTGTTCCACATACACCTTTACTATATAATTCAGTCTGCAGACTCAGGTAACTCCTTAGGGCTCACTTCATTCAAACAGTCAGCATTTATGGAGAGTCTCCAATACTCTTAGCACTGCTACCTTGCAGGGACAGCTTGAGGGAGAGCTCGTTGAAATCGTTTCAAAGAGACCAAGTCTTGGTAGTTGGGAGTGACGGGTAGAAACTAAGATAGAATCAGCATGAAGAAACAAATCTACATTTTTCCAGCAGCCTATGTCATAATGTGCCTTTATTTTATTGGGCTTACTAATGTAAAACACCAAGCATGATGACATTCAAATGCTTATTAAAAACATATCTCAATGCAAGGAAACAAGAGCCCGGGATTACCTGCCAGTTCAAAACTTTATGCCTTAATGTATTTACTAGAAAATAGAAAGTTGACTGTAATTCCAAATTAAACTACTGGAGACTTGGGTAGAAAAAACCATTACATTATTAAGAAACAATCTTTTCACCTTTACTATTACATCCCCTTTATTCTTTCCCTGTATTATATTATTGTCTTTGCTGTTCTAACAGAGAAAATATTTCACAACATGGATGGAGCTGGAAGGGATTATGATCAGTGAAATAAGCCAGAAGATAAAGAAAAATATCCAATGGTCTCACTTATAGGAGGAATCAGAAAAACAAAAAGAAATCAAAAAGAATCAAAAAACAAAACGAATCAGAAAAAAAAAGTAACTGTAATAAAGTAAAAATCAAAATCCTCAAGTAACTATAGATCAGAGACATTCTGTAGCGGAGGAGGGAGAAGGGTCAGGATGGGGTGGGAAGAGCCCCGGTAACTACGGTGATGGTGCATGGGGAAGGGGTGGTGGGAATTTTCGGGGAAACCATGCACTGTGCAAAAATGAAGGCTGATGTAATGAATGTATTTAAAAAATTAAAAGAAGAGTTGACATACTTGCTTTAGAAGTATTCAAGCAAAAAACTATTAGCATGGTGTAAAATACATATTTCAGAGAGGGAAGGATGAACAAGTGCAATAAAACAGAGGCTTGAAGAGTAATTAAGATTTGTGAATTAGCCATAAGGTAAACAGACTCTTAATGCTAAGCGTTCTTTTATAGTAACATCTATTCTCCACACATAAAATGTTCTGCCAGTTGAAAACATTACCTGTTTTCAACATTAAAAAAAAAAAAAAAAAGTCAGTATTTGCCAAGAGCTGGCTACCAGGCACAACATCACCATTAATAAACAAAAATTCTTACCTTGGGCATTTCTAAACATGTGGGGGTCAAGGTTATTTGTTTTGAAGGGTGTTTCAAATACAGTTGGGGATTAGCCAAAGAATTACAAAGCAAAGGTGCGGGTGGGCAAAAAGGAGGCAAATCAGTGCCGTTACAATAGGAGACATCACTGGTATCTCTCCAGGCTTCAAGACATTTTCCTATCATGTCTCATGATTTCTATTCTCCAGTGTCTCAGTCACACTGTAGCTGGTTTTTTGTTTGCTAGCTAGTCACCCATCACTTCAGTTTCCAAGTGTTCTGAAAGAAGAGGGCAGATCACACATAAACTTACATGGTGGTGAAACAGGCAAGAAGAAAAGTGTAAGTTCTGAGTGAAGTGTAAACTGACTCACATTTTCTCTCAGCTAACCCTTAAATTAGTTTATAGTATTTGATGTAATAATTTAGACATCTAGGAATTTATTCTAAGAAGAATGACATTTACCACCATCACCTGGGTCGGCATGCTTGCAGGTGGGCAGAGATAACAAACAATAAATACGTTAAAGTACAGAGTATGTTTGGAAGATTAATACCGTGGGAAGAAAAAAGTCAAGCAGAGGGTAATCAGGAATGTGCAAGCATCATTTTTGATGATCGAATAGTACTCCATTATTTGGATGCACTATAACTTTCAACCAATTTGGCTTACTCACAATTTAGTAATATAAACAAAGCTTCAAAAACATCCTTAAGGTATATATGTATCTGAAATTTTGTGTCACTACCTGGAAGACCTTATTGATGACATTGCCTTCCTGGGGAAGCACTTCCAGGAGATCTCAGGGTTCTTGCACCATTTCCAGCTCTCAGTGACTCATCATACTACCAAGACCAGAATGGGCTTCCTCAAGGAGAGGGACTCACCTGATTACTGAGGCAAAGGTATCACTGAACTCATCCAGCACCTGAACTATGCCCAGATTATCTGAAAGCACAATACACTGGAAGCAAATGTTCAGTTTTTGGAATTGTTATCCATATCCTCAAAGAAGATTATTTCCTGCTTTATATACAGAAACTGGAGGGGAAGGTTTAGAGAGAAGATATTGGCATTCAAGCAGGCAGTTCTCACCACAACCCAGTTTCAGAAGTTTCCATGTGTCTTCTATGTTGGCCTCTGCTACCTCCTCTGAAATGAGCAAAGGAATCATGCCATGGGGCTGGGGGAGGGTCCTCCTTTGTCACATCTTTTATCTTGGGGTTTAATATTAGTGAATGAGGCCCTCCCTGGTGGCGCAGCGGGTTAAAAGCACAGCACTGAGAATCTAAAGCCGCTTCCTCATGAGTTTGATTCCCGCCTGCCCCGGAGGTGACCACATGGCGCCGCAGACCTCTCCTGACCCGCCCACTGCTCCCCTCAGCAGTGTACTTCCTCGATCTGCCTGTTCTATTCCCCACTCTGTCTCTGGTGAAGCCTCTCACCGCCCCTGAGCCTCTGGCCTGTACCCCCGTTCTGTATGCACAAATAAAATCTTAAAAAAAAAAAATTAAAAAAAAATAATATTAGTGAATGAAAACCCAACCAGGCAAGTGTGCAGGAAGGCAGTGGACCAAGCTTAGTGACTTCCTTGAACCAGGGATTTCTGAGGGTCTTGTTTGGAAAGGAACTTAAAAAATGTAATTAGAAGAGTACAAAATCAGCCAACAAACTAGCCTTTAAATCTTATTTTAAAAAAATCCTAAAATTTCAATGCAATAAGAAATATTTAAAATCAGTTGGTTCCCACGTTTGGAATTCTGTTATAGATTAAATGGTTTCACCCTGAGCCTGTTAAGTCAGTTATCTTTTATGTCCTTAAAAGCTTCTATTTCAAACGTAAGTTGGCTTCTCACATTCTGCTTAGCCAAAATGTAATGTTATTCTATTAGTTGCTAGTGGACTGAAAGGGTTCTAAAAAAAGAACCAACAAATGCATAAAAAGCCGATAGGGTTGAAGATCAAGTAAAGCTCTCAGAATCACTCACTGTGTTGCCTGAGAGCGGGTTTTGTTTTCCCCCTACAGAGCCCAGTCAAAGAAACGCGACCACAGAGATAAAGCCGGCCTCTGTGCCGGGTGTAGACTCCTGAAGTGGAGGGGACAGGCTCTCTCACTCTCTGCGCTGGTGGGAACCAGAAAACTCGAGCTAGATGATCGTGGAGTTATTCTTGACGTGCTCACATGCACTCCCGAGCCAACTGATGCTGCTAACAAAGAGAGTTTGTTAAACTGCGACCCACGCCATCAGTATGGTTTCAGAATAATTTTTAACAGTCGGTTGGGCGTGGAGGAGGGGGGGGGGTGCGGGGGGGGGTGCTGTTGAGTAACCGGAAGCGGAAGTCTGCAGGGCAGAAATGTATTGCGCGTCTTTCCGCTGCACAGATCATTCTGAAATGTTTTTTAATACTCTGCACACTATGAAGCTGTGTTGTATCATAGTGGGTCTGTTTTGGTTTTCCCATTGCTGTCATGGCTGTCACGCTGTGAACGCCTCTGAGAAAAGAATAGTTCAAGGTCACGTATTTAAATATGGTTTTGTTCTTGGCTCAAAAATATAACCTCAACCTGAGCTCAGGTGCTCGTTTTGTTTTTGTTTTGTTTTTGCACTGGAATTTTCAGTTACTCTGAGAGCAACAGGACTTCCCTTTCGTTTTTAAAAAGAATAAAGGGAGGGTGGGTCTCACTCGTTGAATGTCCTTTCTAAATCTGCTGAGCAACCCCATAGTCAGTTATACACGAATACACTATTCTAGAAGCGGGTCTAGGACTCCCCAGAATGTTCAAACATCTGTACAAAGAATGTGGTTTTGTCGTTTTCCTCTTTTCCGACTTCCCATCCCACACGCTCCCAGGAAGGTCTGTCTCTGTCTCAGATCTTCCATGTCACACATCTCACTTCTGTCCACAGCCCATCAAGCTGACATTCCACTCATGCTAGAGAAACTGTCTGGCAAAGATCCCTGGAAACTAATGTGACCATATGGCCTTGTTTGCTTAAGAATGTGTGTTGTTCTGCTGTAATTATTAATAGCACCTCTGTCCACTCTCAAATGTGTCCTAGTTTGAAGATGAATTATTTGGCAACTCTACCAATAGTCTTCTAATTGCCAAATCCCAAGACCCCCTGTCTGTTTCTTTATGCACCTGACAATGTATTTGCTCCTGCAATAAAGAAACTCTCCTCCCTTGGCTTCTACACTCTTCTCTCCATTACCTTTGTTCCATGAAAACCTTCTTTGTGAGTTTCTCGTCCTTTCCACACCTCTCACATGTGGGGCTCCCTACAGTTTTGTATCAAAAACTTTTGTCACATTATATGATTGCTATGCCAATTCTCTATTCCCATGTAATTCGTCACACTTTACAACCTGAAGAGCTGCTAACTTTGTCTCTGTCTTTAGCTAAAACCGTTGTCCCAGGATCCAACCCCATCCACCTCATCCACCTGTCTCAGAAGATCAATATATCCAAAATTGATCTCTTTAATTCCCTCCCCCAAAGTCAACTCGTCCTCTTCTTCACAAACCATGGTGATCAGTACACATTCTCTACCTACATCTTATCCATGGCCTCAAAATGTGCAGGCAAGCACAGCCTGACCAGCTATATGCTAGCCAACACTTAGATCTATGGGGATGTGTATAAATTATTTAATTTTGAGCCACTGAGATCTAGAATTATGGTTTTGTAACAAAAGTTAACCAATCTAATAATTGCTTCCAGAAAGGGAGTGCTCCCATAGCTAAAGTCATCATCTGTGATACTGGCTTTAGGAAAGGGAGGCAGGAGGTGAAGAAATTGTTACAGGAGATTGAAACAATTGTGACCTCAAATATATGGTGACGTGTTAACATGGAAGATAAGCAGGTATCTAGTGAATTTATAGACTTGGGCTAGATAGTTTTTGAAGTGTTAAAACATGAGGTATTCTTTTTAATTGCGAATTAATAAAAAGCTGTAAGAACTGATGAACATAGAACACTTATCAAAATTTAAAGAGACTTCTGAGCCCCGACCTCTACAGAAGGAGTAGTGGTCTTTGGAAAGCTGCTCAAGTCACCAAAAATGGACATATTTCCAATGTTCTATTCAGAAAGGGTCAAGAAAATTCTGGACCTGGGAACCAGGCCCATGAAGAATAAAGAACTAAAAAACTATAACAAGTCTTGAAATATTAACCTGAGGTAAAGGGTATTTTGAGGACACCCAGAATTGGACAGTGGTTGAAAAAGAGTAGACTCTGGGATTAGACTGCCTGAGCCTGAAGTCTAGCTTGACCTTGCAGAAATTACTGAACACTATCTTCCTTAGTTAATGTAATAAAAGTGTTGGCATACCTAGTTACTTTACTCAGTTATCAAATAGTGGTTGGTTTGGAGTATGTAGACAAATATCTAGAAAATTGTTGGGATGTTTAGATTCCATCCAATGTATAAGAATTCTGTCTAAAAATGGCATTTCCTCATCACTATGACACAATTAAACGCTCTTCTAGAAGATTTGGTTTGTTTAGTTATCTCAGTAACCGCACTATGACCATACTTATTATTTGTTCTAACTGATATTGTAATTACCTATTTATGACTCAACAAAGTGCAACAAAATGATAACTTAAAACCAAAATTGAATATGACACATTAGTTCACAGCAGGGACTACATACTTGACATGTTATCCATCTGGAAACTACCAGAAATAGAATCACAGAAGAAAGGACGGAATACTTTATCCACAAGTACACCTCAGTGTTTAAAGCCATCAAGCACAACTTCTCCAATATTATTTAAACTGAATTCATTCACAAAGGGCTTGTTTTTTCAGTGGTTTACTCAAATTACATGTAGTTGAGTATTTAATATTTTATCACTTCAAGATGCTGGTAAGTTTTTATAAAAATTTGGCAGACTAATAACAACTCCATTTGGAGTTAGCAGAGAAATCTATGAAGTCATTTGTTCTTACTTAAGGAAGCAGGGAAGTCCTGTGCTATATTACATTCCTGAATAATAACTCCCTAATTCACCATCCTGAAATCGTGCACAGTTTGATAAGGTAAAGATGATACTGACTCCTGAACAAATACACTAATGATAGCTGTGATAAAAAAAAGTTTTGAAAAGGTGCTCTTTTATAACATATCTTGAATGAATTCATCCAAGCGTCATCTACATCATATGTTTATATATATATATATATAAAACATCTTCATTTTATTTATTATTTATTATCTTCATTTCATATATTTCATTTTATGACAGGCACATTGAAATCTATTTAAAAGTGTGTAAAGGTAAAAACGCTTTGAAAACATTAACTATTAATGTGATTTAGGATAAAAGGTCAACAAATTATAATATCTTTATATATATGTATATATTATCTCCTTTTGAGGTTTCAAATGAAAAGTATTACTCAGATCATAAATCAGAGAATAATTCCTCATAAATCAGAGAATAGTTCCTTTGGAGTTCCATGATTTATACATGTACTCTATAAACTATAGATCTCAGGAATTGTCATACATCAAACAACGTGGTCTGGGACATGTTGTTTTTTTATTTATTCACCCAGTTTAAAAATTACAGGTGGAATGCACATTTTAAGAGCGTGGCCTGAATCTTTTCCCCATTTTATGACAGGCACACTGAAATCTATTTCAAAGAACATAAAGGCAAAACCCTTTGAAAACATTCATTATCAATGTGATTTAGGATAGAAGGTCAACAAATTATAATTAAGGAATGTCATGAAACAACATTTTGCTCTTCGCCAACCCTCCTTTAGAAGTGCCAAGAGGATCATATCCTCCTGTACAGGGAAGAGGAATACAGGAGTTTAAGTTCAAAGACTGGGCCTCATTTACAATTTGCCTTCAAAAGACCAGTGCAACTTGAGCTGATTACAAATATAAGTTCAAGGTCCCAGAATTTGGCCTTGCAGATCTTAGCAGATGTTCAAAGATTGTTTTGAGTGGGTTTATTTTTATTTATCAAAAGAAGAAGCCATTGCTCATTATCTGAAACAAAGACCTGAATTTGTTTCTTGCTACAAGGGAAACCTGTACTTAAAGGTTATAGTCCAGCAAACAAAGCAAACTGAAGATTGCATCCAGCATTTGGGGAAGCCTGGAATTCAGAGATTGGTAGACTGAGAAATTGAAATATTTGGGGGTTGGTTGATCTTTGCCCAGGGAAGTCTTGTTGATGGATGGAGACTTTCTGATTAATTGATTTTGGAAGCATGAGTACCAAGGGAAAGTTATCACTGGTTGATGAGAAGGGCTTAAGATCAGTTTTGGAGGTTATTTATTCATAGCTTGAAGTAAGGAAAAGAACAGCCAGGTTTTTCTTTTCTGGAACTTGGAGTAAATAAATTCCTTATTCTTACTATGTAGTTTTCACTTAAAAATTTACATGACATTTTTATAATCACTTTTTTTTTTAGTTTTTCAACAAAATTTATTGAACATTTTGCAGATATTAAGCTAGTTCTAAGGAAGTCATTAATAGACATATTCATGGAATATTAATAGAAAAAACTGAATATACTGTTCATATTCCAAGTAACTTCAATTTTAAATATATATATATTTTAGGACAAAAAAATCAGGCTGTAAATGTACACTTTATAATGTTTACAATATTTGTCTCTGGCTGGCAGTATCCTGATGATTTTATTTAATGATATAATCACTCTTTTAGCATAGATTTTTCAAGACTTTTTTTT